>NW_027441923.1:300000-550295 GCF_048569485.1 Anomaloglossus baeobatrachus | reverse complement strand
TGTTATAGTTTTGGAGAAAATTGTGGTCATTTCATTTATGCGCGAATGTGTTCAGATTGCTTTTCTATTGCATTTGGCACATGGTGACGATTATCTCGAGAGTGCAAAGTAGCCAAATGAAACTTTTACTGGATTTCCACTTACTTTATCAAATCTCATCTCCACCACACAGGACAAGTTTGCATCTGTTATAGTTTTGGAGAAAATTGTGGTCATTTCATTTATGCGCGAATGTGTTCAGATTGCTTTTTTATTGCATTTGGCACATGGTGACGATTATCTCGAGAGTGCAAAGTAGCCAAATGAAACTTTTACTGGATTTCCACTTACTTTATCAAATCTCATCTCCACCACACAGGACAAGTTTGCATCTGTTATAGTTTTGGAGAAAATTGTGGTCATTTCATTTATGCGCGAATGTGTTCAGATTGCTTTTCTATTGCATTTGGCACATGGTGACGATTATCTCGAGAGTGCAAAGTAGCCAAATGAAACTTTTACTGGATTTCCACTTACTTTATCAAATCTCATCTCCACCACACAGGACAAGTTTGCATCTGTTATAGTTTTGGAGAAAATTGTGGTCATTTCATTTATGCGCGAATGTGTTCAGATTGCTTTTCTATTGCATTTGGCACATGGTGACGATTATCTCGAGAGTGCAAAGTAGCCAAATGAAACTTTTACTGGATTTCCACTTACTTTATCAAATCTCATCTCCACCACACAGGACAAGTTTGCATCTGTTATAGTTTTGGAGAAAATTGTGGTCATTTCATTTATGCGCGAATGTGTTCAGATTGCTTTTCTATTGCATTTGGCACATGGTGACGATTATCTCGAGAGTGCAAAGTAGCCAAATGAAACTTTTACTGGATTTCCACTTACTTTATCAAATCTCATCTCCACCACACAGGACAAGTTTGCATCTGTTATAGTTTTGGAGAAAATTGTGGTCATTTCATTTATGCGCGAATGTGTTCAGATTGCTTTTCTATTGCATTTGGCACATGGTGACGATTATCTCGAGAGTGCAAAGTAGCCAAATGAAACTTTTACTGGATTTCCACTTACTTTATCAAATCTCATCTCCACCACACAGGACAAGTTTGCATCTGTTATAGTTTTGGAGAAAATTGTGGTCATTTCATTTATGCGCGAATGTGTTCAGATTGCTTTTCTATTGCATTTGGCACATGGTGACGATTATCTCGAGAGTGCAAAGTAGCCAAATGAAACTTTTACTGGATGTCCACTTACTTTATCAAATCTCATCTCCACCACACAGGACAAGTTTGCATCTGTTATAGTTTTGGAGAAAATTGTGGTCATTTCATTTATGCGCGAATGTGTTCAGATTGCTTTTTTTATTGCATTTGGCACATGGTGACGATTATCTCGAGAGTGCAAAGTAGCCAAATGAAACTTTTACTGGATTTCCACTTACCTTATCAAATCTCATCTCCACCACACAGGACAAGTTTTCATCTGTTATAGTTTTGGAGAAAATTGTGGTCATTTCATTTATGCGCGAATGTGTTCAGAATGCTTTTCTATTGCATTTGGCACATGGTGACGATTATCTCGAGAGTGCAAAGTAGCCAAATGAAACTTTTACTGGATTTCCACTTACTTTATCAAATCTCATCTCCACCACACAGGACAAGTTTGCATCTGTTATAGTTTTGGAGAAAATTGTGGTCATTTCATTTATGCGCGAATGTGTTCAGATTGCTTTTCTATTGCATTTGGCACATGGTGACGATTATCTCGAGAGTGCAAAGTAGCCAAATGAAACTTTTACTGGATTTCCACTTACTTTATCAAATCTCATCTCCACCACACAGGACAAGTTTGCATCTGTTATAGTTTTGGAGAAAATTGTGGTCATTTCATTTATGCGCGAATGTGTTCAGATTGCTTTTCTATTGCATTTGGCACATGGTGACGATTATCTCGAGAGTGCAAAGTAGCCAAATGAAACTTTTACTGGATTTCCACTTACTTTATCAAATCTCATCTCCACCACACAGGACAAGTTTGCATCTGTTATAGTTTTGGAGAAAATTGTGGTCATTTCATTTATGCGCGAATGTGTTCAGATTGCTTTTCTATTGCATTTGGCACATGGTGACGATTATCTCGAGAGTGCAAAGTAGCCAAATGAAACTTTTACTGGATTTCCACTTACTTTATCAAATCTCATCTCCACCACACAGGACAAGTTTGCATCTGTTATAGTTTTGGAGAAAATTGTGGTCATTTCATTTATGCGCGAATGTGTTCAGATTGCTTTTCTATTGCATTTGGCACATGGTGACGATTATCTCGAGAGTGCAAAGTAGCCAAATGAAACTTTTACTGGATTTCCACTTACTTTATCAAATCTCATCTCCACCACACAGGACAAGTTTGCATCTGTTATAGTTTTGGAGAAAATTGTGGTCATTTCATTTATGAGCGAATGTGTTCAGATTGCTTTTCTATTGCATTTGGCACATGGTGACGATTATCTCGAGAGTGCAAAGTAGCCAAATGAAACTTTTACTGGATTTCCACTTACTTTATCAAATCTCATCTCCACCACACAGGACAAGTTTGCATCTGTTATAGTTTTGGAGAAAATTGTGGTCATTTCATTTATGCACGAATGTGTTCAGATTGCTTTTTTATTGCATTTGGCACATGGTGACGATTATCTCGAGAGTGCAAAGTAGCCAAATGAAACTTTTACTGGATTTCCACTTACTTTATCAAATCTCATCTCCACCACACAGGACAAGTTTGCATCTGTTATAGTTTTGGAGAAAATTGTGGTCATTTCATTTATGCGCGAATGTGTTCAGATTGCTTTTCTATTGCATTTGGCACATGGTGACGATTATCTCGAGAGTGCAAAGTAGCCAAATGAAACTTTTACTGGATTTCCACTTACTTTATCAAATCTCATCTCCACCACACAGGACAAGTTTGCATCTGTTATAGTTTTGGAGAAAATAGTGGTCATTTCATTTATGCGCGAATGTGTTCAGATTGCTTTTCTATTGCATTTGGCACATGGTGACGATTATCTCAAGAGTGCAAAATAGCCAAATGAAACTTTTACTGGATTTCCACTTACTTTATCAAATCTCATCTCCACCACAGAGGACAAGTTTGCATCTGTTATAGTTTTGGAGAAAATTGTGGTCATTTCATTTATGCGCGAATGTGTTCAGATTGCTTTTCTATTGCATTTGGCACATGGTGACGATTATCTCGAGAGTGCAAAGTAGCCAAATGAAACTTTTACTGGATTTCCACTTACTTTATCAAATCTCATCTCCACCACACAGGACAAGTTTGCATCTGTTATAGTTTTGGAGAAAATTGTGGTCATTTCATTTATGCGCGAATGTGTTCAGATTGCTTTTCTATTGCATTTGGCACATGGTGACGATTATCTCGAGAGTGCAAAGTAGCCAAATGAAACTTTTACTGGATTTCCACTTACTTTATCAAATCTCATCTCCACCACACAGGACAAGTTTGCATCTGTTATAGTTTTGGAGAAAATTGTGGTCATTTCATTTATGCGCGAATGTGTTCAGATTGCTTTTCTATTGCATTTGGCACATGGTGACGATTATCTCGAGAGTGCAAAGTAGCCAAATGAAACTTTTACTGGATTTCCACTTACTTTATCAAATCTCATCTCCACCACACAGGACAAGTTTGCATCTGTTATAGTTTTGGAGAAAATTGTGGTCATTTCATTTATGCGCGAATGTGTTCAGATTGCTTTTCTATTGCATTTGGCACATGGTGACGATTATCTCGAGAGTGCAAAGTAGCCAAATGAAACTTTTTATGGATTTCCACTTACTTTATCAAATCTCATCTCCACCACACAGGACAAGTTTGCATCTGTTATAGTTTTGGAGAAAATTGTGGTCATTTCATTTATGCGCGAATGTGTTCAGATTGCTTTTCTATTGCATTTGGCACATGGTGACGATTATCTCGAGAGTGCAAAGTAGCCAAATGAAACTTTTACTGGATTTCCACTTACTTTATCAAATCTCATCTCCACCACACAGGACAAGTTTGCATCTGTTATAGTTTTGGAGAAAATTGTGGTCATTTCATTTATGCGCGAATGTGTTCAGATTGCTTTTCTATTGCATTTGGCACATGGTGACGATTATCTCGAGAGTGCAAAGTAGCCAAATGAAACTTTTACTGGATTTCCACTTACTTTATCAAATCTCATCTCCACCACACAGGACAAGTTTGCATCTGTTATAGTTTTGGAGAAAATTGTGGTCATTTCATTTATGCACGAATGTGTTCAGATTGCTTTTTTATTGCATTTGGCACATGGTGACGATTATCTCGAGAGTGCAAAGTAGCCAAATGAAACTTTTACTGGATTTCCACTTACTTTATCAAATCTCATCTCCACCACACAGGACAAGTTTGCATCTGTTATAGTTTTGGAGAAAATTGTGGTCATTTCATTTATGCGCGAATGTGTTCAGATTGCTTTTCTATTGCATTTGGCACATGGTGACGATTATCTCGAGAGTGCAAAGTAGCCAAATGAAACTTTTACTGGATTTCCACTTACTTTATCAAATCTCATCTCCACCACACAGGACAAGTTTGCATCTGTTATAGTTTTGGAGAAAATAGTGGTCATTTCATTTATGCGCGAATGTGTTCAGATTGCTTTTCTATTGCATTTGGCACATGGTGACGATTATCTCAAGAGTGCAAAATAGCCAAATGAAACTTTTACTGGATTTCCACTTACTTTATCAAATCTCATCTCCACCACACAGGACAAGTTTGCATCTGTTATAGTTTTGGAGAAAATTGTGGTCATTTCATTTATGCGCGAATGTGTTCAGATTGCTTTTCTATTGCATTTGGCACATGGTGACGATTATCTCGAGAGTGCAAAGTAGCCAAATGAAACTTTTACTGGATTTCCACTTACTTTATCAAATCTCATCTCCACCACACAGGACAAGTTTGCATCTGTTATAGTTTTGGAGAAAATTGTGGTCATTTCATTTATGCGCGAATGTGTTCAGATTGCTTTTCTATTGCATTTGGCACATGGTGACGATTATCTCGAGAGTGCAAAGTAGCCAAATGAAACTTTTACTGGATTTCCACTTACTTTATCAAATCTCATCTCCACCACACAGGACAAGTTTGCATCTGTTATAGTTTTGGAGAAAATTGTGGTCATTTCATTTATGCGCGAATGTGTTCAGATTGCTTTTCTATTGCATTTGGCACATGGTGACGATTATCTCGAGAGTGCAAAGTAGCCAAATGAAACTTTTACTGGATGTCCACTTACTTTATCAAATCTCATCTCCACCACACAGGACAAGTTTGCATCTGTTATAGTTTTGGAGAAAATTGTGGTCATTTCATTTATGCGCGAATGTGTTCAGATTGCTTTTTTTATTCCATTTGGCACATGGTGACGATTATCTCGAGAGTGCAAAGTAGCCAAATGAAACTTTTACTGGATTTCCACTTACCTTATCAAATCTCATCTCCACCACACAGGGACAAGTTTTCATCTGTTATAGTTTTGGAGAAAATTGTGGTCATTTCATTTATGCGCGAATGTGTTCAGAATGCTTTTCTATTGCATTTGGCACATGGTGACGATTATCTCGAGAGTGCAAAGTAGCCAAATGAAACTTTTACTGGATTTCCACTTACTTTATCAAATCTCATCTCCACCACACAGGACAAGTTTGCATCTGTTATAGTTTTGGAGAAAATTGTGGTCATTTCATTTATGCGCGAATGTGTTCAGATTGCTTTTCTATTGCATTTGGCACATGGTGACGATTATCTCGAGAGTGCAAAGTAGCCAAATGAAACTTTTACTGGATTTCCACTTACTTTATCAAATCTCATCTCCACCACACAGGACAAGTATGCATCTGTTATAGTTTTGGAGAAAATTGTGGTCATTTCATTTATGCGCGAATGTGTTCAGATTGCTTTTCTATTGCATTTGGCACATGGTGACGATTATCTCGAGAGTGCAAAGTAGCCAAATGAAACTTTTACTGGATTTCCACTTACTTTATCAAATCTCATCTCCACCACACAGGACAAGTTTGCATCTGTTATAGTTTTGGAGAAAATTGTGGTCATTTCATTTATGCGCGAATGTGTTCAGATTGCTTTTCTATTGCATTTGGCACATGGTGACGATTATCTCGAGAGTGCAAAGTAGCCAAATGAAACTTTTACTGGATTTCCACTTACTTTATCAAATCTCATCTCCACCACACAGGACAAGTTTGCATCTGTTATAGTTTTTGAGAAAATTGTGGTCATTTCATTTATGCGCGAATGTGTTCAGATTGCTTTTCTATTGCATTTGGCACATGGTGACGATTATCTCGAGAGTGCAAAGTAGCCAAATGAAACTTTTACTGGATTTCCACTTACTTTATCAAATCTCATCTCCACCACACAGGACAAGTTTGCATCTGTTATAGTTTTGGAGAAAATTGTGGTCATTTCATTTATGCACGAATGTGTTCAGATTGCTTTTTTATTGCATTTGGCACATGGTGACGATTATCTCGAGAGTGCAAAGTAGCCAAATGAAACTTTTACTGGATTTCCACTTACTTTATCAAATCTCATCTCCACCACACAGGACAAGTTTGCATCTGTTATAGTTTTGGAGAAAATTGTGGTCATTTCATTTATGCGCGAATGTGTTCAGATTGCTTTTCTATTGCATTTGGCACATGGTGACGATTATCTCGAGAGTGCAAAGTAGCCAAATGAAACTTTTACTGGATTTCCACTTACTTTATCAAATCTCATCTCCACCACACAGGACAAGTTTGCATCTGTTATAGTTTTGGAGAAAATAGTGGTCATTTCATTTATGCGCGAATGTGTTCAGATTGCTTTTCTATTGCATTTGGCACATGGTGACGATTATCTCAAGAGTGCAAAATAGCCAAATGAAACTTTTACTGGATTTCCACTTAGTTCATCAAATCTCATCTCCACCACACAGGACAAGTTTGCATCTGTTATAGTTTTGGAGAAAATTGTGGTCATTTCATTTATGCGCGAATGTGTTCAGATTGCTTTTCTATTGCATTTGGCACATGGTGACAATTATCTCGAGAGTGCAAAGTAGCCAAATGAAACTTTTACTGGATTTCCACTTACTTTATCAAATCTCATCTCCACCACACAGGACAAGTTTGCATCTGTTATAGTTTTGGAGAAAATTGTGGTCATTTTATTTATGCGTGAATTTGTTCAGATTGCTTTTCTATTGCATTTGGCACATGGTGACGATTATCTCGAGAGTGCAAAGTAGCCAAATGAAACTTTTAATGGATTTCCACTTACTTTATCAAATCTCATCTCCACCACACAGGACAAGTTTGCATCTGTTATAGTTTTGGAGAAAATTGTGGTCATTTCATTTATGCGCGAATGTGTTCAGATTGCTTTTCTATTGCATTTGGCACATGGTGACGATTATCTCGAGAGTGCAAAGTAGCCAAATGAAACTTTTACTGGATTTCCACTTACTTTATCAAATCTCATCTCCACCACACAGGACAAGTTTGCATCTGTTATAGTTTTGGAGAAAATTGTGGTCATTTCATTTATGCGCGAATGTGTTCAGATTGCTTTTCTATTGCATTTGGCACATGGTGACGATTATCTCGAGAGTGCAAAGTAGCCAAATGAAACTTTTACTGGATTTCCACTTACTTTATCAAATCTCATCTCCACCACACAGGAGAAGTTTGCATCTGTTATAGTTTTGGAGAAAATTGTGGTCATTTCATTTATGCGCGAATGTGTTCAGATTGCTTTTCTATTGCATTTCGCACATGGTGACGATTATCTTCGAGAGTGCAAAGTAGCCAAATGAAACTTTTACTGGATTTCCACTTACTTTATCAAATCTCATCTCCACCACACAGGACAAGTATGCATCTGTTATAGTTTTGGAGAAAATTGTGGTCATTTCATTTATGCGCGAATGTGTTCAGATTGCTTTTCTATTGCATTTGGCACATGGTGACGATTATCTCGAGAGTGCAAAGTAGCCAAATGAAACTTTTACTGGATTTCCACTTACTTTATCAAATCTCATCTCCACCACACAGGACAAGTTTGCATCTGTTATAGTTTTGGAGAAAATAGTGGTCATTTCATTTATGCGCGAATGTGTTCAGATTGCTTTTCTATTGCATTTGGCACATGGTGACGATTATCTCGAGAGTGCAAAGTAGCCAAATGAAACTTTTACTGGATTTCCACTTACTTTATCAAATCTCATCTCCACCACACAGGACAAGTTTGCATCTGTTATAGTTTTGGAGAAAATTGTGGTCATTTCATTTATGCGCGAATGTGTTCAGATTGCTTTTCTATTGCATTTGGCACATGGTGACGATAATCTCGAGAGTGCAAAGTAGCCAAATGAAACTTTTAATGGATTTCCACTTACTTTATCAAATCTCATCTCCACCACACAGAACAAGTTTGCATCTGTTATAGTTTTGGAGAAAATTGTGGTCATTTCATTTATGCGCGAATGTGTTCAGATTGCTTTTCTATTGCATTTGGCACATGGTGACGATTATCTCGAGAGTGCAAAGTAGCCAAATGAAACTTTTACTGGATGTCCACTTACTTTATCAAATTTCATCTCCACCACACAGGACAAGTTTGCATCTGTTATAGTTTTGGAGAAAATTGTGGTCATTTCATTTATGCGCGAATGTGTTCAGATTGCTTTTTTATTGCATTTGGCACATGGTGACGATTATCTCGAGAGTGCAAAGTAGCCAAATGAAACTTTTACTGGATTTCCACTTACCTTATCAAATCTCATCTCCACCACACAGGACAAGTTTTCATCTGTTATAGTTTTGGAGAAAATTGTGGTCATTTCATTTATGCGCGAATGTGTTCAGATTGCTTTTCTATTGCATTTGGCACATGGTGACGATTATCTCGAGAGTGCAAAGTAGCCAAATGAAACTTTTACTGGATTTCCACTTACTTTATCAAATCTCATCTCCACCACACAGGACAAGTTTGCATCTGTTATAGTTTTGGAGAAAATTGTGGTCATTTCATTTATGCGCGAATGTGTTCAGATTGCTTTTCTATTGCATTTGGCACATGGTGACGATTATCTCGAGAGTGCAAAGTAGCCAAATGAAACTTTTACTGGATTTCCACTTACTTTATCAAATCTCATCTCCACCACACAGGACAAGTTTGCATCTGTTATAGTTTTGGAGAAAATTGTGGTCATTCATTTATGCGCGAATGTGTTCAGATTGCTTTTCTATTGCATTTGGCACATGGTGACGATTATCTCGAGAGTGCAAAGTAGCCAAATGAAACTTTTACTGGATTTCCACTTACTTTATCAAATCTCATCTCCACCACACAGGACAAGTTTGCATCTGTTATAGTTTTGGAGAAAATTGTGGTCATTTCATTTATGCGCGAATGTGTTCAGATTGCTTTTCTATTGCATTTGGCACATGGTGACGATTATCTCGAGAGTGCAAAGTAGCCAAATGAAACTTTTACTTGATTTCCACTTACTTTATCAAATCTCATCTCCACCACACAGGACAAGTTTGCATCTGTTATAGTTTTGGAGAAAATTGTGGTCATTTCATTTATGCGCGAATGTGTTCAGATTGCTTTTTTATTGCATTTGGCACATGGTGACGATTATCTCGAGAGTGCAAAGTAGCCAAATGAAACTTTTACTGGATTTCCACTTACTTTATCAAATCTCATCTCCACCACACAGGACAAGTTTGCATCTGTTATAGTTTTGGAGAAAATTGTGGTCATTTCATTTATGCGCGAATGTGTTCAGATTGCTTTTCTATTGCATTTGGCACATGGTGACGATTATCTCGAGAGTGCAAAGTAGCCAAATGAAACTTTTACTGGATTTCCACTTACTTTATCAAATCTCATCTCCACCACACAGGACAAGTTTGCATCTGTTATAGTTTTGGAGAAAATAGTGGTCATTTCATTTATGCGCGAATGTGTTCAGATTGCTTTTCTATTGCATTTGGCACATGGTGACGATTATCTCGAGAGTGCAAAGTAGCCAAATGAAACTTTTACTGGATTTCCACTTACTTTATCAAATCTCATCTCCACCACACAGGACAAGTTTGCATCTGTTATAGTTTTGGAGAAAATTGTGGTCATTTCATTTATGCGCGAATGTGTTCAGATTGCTTTTCTATTGCATTTGGCACATGGTGACAATTATCTCGAGAGTGCAAAGTAGCCAAATGAAACTTTTACTGGATTTCCACTTACTTTATCAAATCTCATCTCCACCACACAGGACAAGTTTGCATCTGTTATAGTTTTGGAGAAAATTGTGGTCATTTCATTTATGCGCGAATGTGTTCAGATTGCTTTTCTATTGCATTTGGCACATGGTGACGATTATCTCGAGAGTGCAAAGTAGCCAAATGAAACTTTTACTGGATTTCCACTTACTTTATCAAATCTCATCTCCACCACACAGGACAAGTTTGCATCTGTTATAGTTTTGGAGAAAATAGTGGTCATTTCATTTATGCGCGAATGTGTTCAGATTGCTTTTCTATTGCATTTGGCACATGGTGACGATTATCTCGAGAGTGCAAAGTAGCCAAATGAAACTTTTACTGGATTTCCACTTACTTTATCAAATCTCATCTCCACCACACAGGACAAGTTTGCATCTGTTATAGTTTTGGAGAAAATTGTGGTCATTTCATTTATGCGCGAATGTGTTCAGATTGCTTTTCTATTGCATTTGGCACATGGTGACGATTATCTCGAGAGTGCAAAGTAGCCAAATGAAACTTTTACTGGATTTCCACTTACTTTATCAAATCTCATCTCCACCACACAGGACAAGTTTGCATATGTTATAGTTTTGGAGAAAATTCTGGTCATTTCATTTATGCGCGAATGTGTTCAGATTGCTTTTCTATTGCATTTGGCACATGGTGACGATTATCTCGAGAGTGCAAAGTTGCCAAATGAAACTTTTACTGGATTTCCACTTACTTTATCAAATCTCATCTCCACCACACAGGACAAGTTTGCATCTGTTATAGTTTTGGAGAAAATTGTGGTCATTTCATTTATGCGCGAATGTGTTCAGATTGCTTTTCTATTGCATTTGGCACATGGTGACGATTATCTCGAGAGTGCAAAGTAGCCAAATGAAACTTTTACTGGATTTCCACTTACTTTATCAAATCTCATCTCCACCACACAGGACAAGTTTGCATCTGTTATAGTTTTGGAGAAAATTGTGGTCATTTCATTTATGCGCGAATGTGTTCAGATTGCTTTTCTATTGCATTTGGCACATGGTGACGATTATCTCGAGAGTGCAAAGTAGCCAATGAAACTTTTACTGGATTTCCACTTACTTTATCAAATCTCATCTCCACCACACAGGACAAGTTTGCATATGTTATAGTTTTGGAGAAAATTGTGGTCATTTCATTTATGCGCGAATGTGTTCAGATTGCTTTTCTATTGCATTTGGCACATGGTGACGATTATCTCGAGAGTGCAAAGTTGCCAAATGAAACTTTTACTGGATTTCCACTTACTTTATCAAATCTCATCTCCACCACACAGGACAAGTTTGCATCTGTTATAGTTTTGGAGAAAATTGTGGTCATTTCATTTATGCGCGAATGTGTTCAGATTGCTTTTCTATTGCATTTGGCACATGGTGACGATTATCTCGAGAGTGCAAAGTAGCCAAATGAAACTTTTACTGGATTTCCACTTACTTTATCAAATCTCATCTCCACCACACAGGACAAGTTTGCATCTGTTATAGTTTTGGAGAAAATTGTGGTCATTTCATTTATGCGCGAATGTGTTCAGATTGCTTTTTTATTGCATTTGGCACATGGTGACGATTATCTCGAGAGTGCAAAGTAGCCAAATGAAACTTTTACTGGATTTCCACTTACCTTATCAAATCTCATCTCCACCACACAGGACGTTTTCATCTGTTATAGTTTTGGAGAAAATTGTGGTCATTTCATTTATGTGCGAATGTGTTCAGAATGCTTTTCTATTGCATTTGGCACATGGTGACGATTTTCTCGAGAGTGCAAAGTAGCCAAATGAAACTTTTACTGGATTTCCACTTACTTTATCAAATCTCATCTCCACCACACAGGACAAGTTTGCATCTGTTATAGTTTTTGAGAAAATTGTGGTCATTTCATTTATGCGCGAATGTGTTCAGATTGCTTTTCTATTGCATTTGGCACATGGTGACGATTATCTCGAGAGTGCAAAGTAGCCAAATGAAACTTTTACTGGATTTCCACTTACTTTATCAAATCTCATCTCCACCACACAGGACAAGTATGCATCTGTTATAGTTTTGGAGAAAATTGTGGTCATTTCATTTATGCGCGAATGTGTTCAGATTGCTTTTCTATTGCATTTGGCACATGGTGACGATTATCTCGAGAGTGCAAAGTAGCCAAATGAAACTTTTACTGGATTTCCACTTACTTTATCAAATCTCATCTCCACCACACAGGACAAGTTTGCATCTGTTATAGTTTTGGAGAAAATTGTGGTCATTTCATTTATGCGCGAATGTGTTCAGATTGCTTTTCTATTGCATTTGTCACATGGTGACGATTATCTCGAGAGTGCAAAGTAGCCAAATGAAACTTTTACTGGATTTCCACTTACTTTATCAAATCTCATCTCCACCACACAGGACAAGTTTGCATCTGTTATAGTTTTGGAGAAAATTGTGGTCATTTCATTTATGCGCGAATGTGTTCAGATTGCTTTTCTATTGCATTTGGCACATGGTGACGATTATCTCGAGAGTGCAAAGTAGCCAAATGAAACTTTTACTGGATTTCCACTTACTTTATCAAATCTCATCTCCACCACACAGGACAAGTTTGCATCTGTTATAGTTTTGGAGAAAATAGTGGTCATTTCATTTATGCGCGAATGTGTTCAGATTGCTTTTCTATTGCATTTGGCACATGGTGACGATTATCTCGAGAGTGCAAAGTAGCCAAATGAAACTTTTACTGGATTTCCACTTACTTTATCAAATCTCATCTCCACCACACAGGACAAGTTTGCATCTGTTATAGTTTTGGAGAAAATTGTGGTAATTTCATTTATGCGCGAATGTGTTCAGATTGCTTTCATATTGCATTTGGCACATGGTGACAATAATCTCGAGAGTGCAAAGTAGCCAAATGAAACTTTTACTGGATTTCCACTTACTTTATCAAATCTCATCTCCACCACACAGAACAAGTTTGCATCTGTTATAGTTTTGGAGAAAATTGTGGTCATTTCATTTATGCGCGAATGTGTTCAGATTGCTTTTCTATTGCATTTGGCACATGGTGACGATTATCTCGAGAGTGCAAAGTAGCCAAATGAAACTTTTACTGGATGTCCACTTACTTTATCAAATTTCATCTCCACCACACAGGACAAGTTTGCATCTGTTATAGTTTTGGAGAAAATTGTGGTCATTTCATTTATGCGCGAATGTGTTCAGATTGCTTTTTTATTGCATTTGGCACATGGTGACGATTATCTCGAGAGTGCAAAGTAGCCAAATGAAACTTTTACTGGATTTCCACTTAACTTATCAAATCTCATCTCCACCACACAGGACAAGTTTTCATCTGTTATAGTTTTGGAGAAAATTGTGGTCATTTCATTTATGCGCGAATGTGTTCAGAATGCTTTTCTATTGCATTTGGCACATGGTGACGATTATCTCGAGAGCGCAAAGTAGCCAAATGAAACTTTTACTGGATTTCCACTTACTTTATCAAATCTCATCTCCACCACACAGGACAAGTTTGCATCTGTTATAGTTTTGGAGAAAATTGTGGTCATTTCATTTATGCGCGAATGTGTTCAGATTGCTTTTCTATTGCATTTGGCACATGGTGACGATTATCTCGAGAGTGCAAAGTAGCCAAATGAAACTTTTACTGGATTTCCACTTACTTTATCAAATCTCATCTCCACCACACAGGACAAGTATGCATCTGTTATAGTTTTGGAGAAAATTGTGGTCATTTCATTTATGCGCGAATGTGTTCAGATTGCTTTTCTATTGCATTTGGCACATGGTGACGATTATCTCGAGAGTGCAAAGTAGCCAAATGAAACTTTTACTGGATTTCCACTTACTTTATCAAATCTCATCTCCACCACACAGGACAAGTTTGCATCTGTTATAGTTTTGGAGAAAATTGTGGTCATTTCATTTATGCGCGAATGTGTTCAGATTGCTTTTCTATTGCATTTGGCACATGGTGACGATTATCTCGAGAGTGCAAAGTAGCCAAATGAAACTTTTACTGGATTTCCACTTACTTTATCAAATCTCATCTCCACCACACAGGACAAGTTTGCATCTGTTATAGTTTTGGAGAAAATTGTGGTCATTTCATTTATGCGCGAATGTTTTCAGATTGCTTTTCTATTGCATTTGGCACATGGTGACGATTATCTCGAGAGTGCAAAGTAGCCAAATGAAACTTTTACTGGATTTCCACTTACTTTATCAAATCTCATCTCCACCACACAGGACAAGTTTGCATCTGTTATAGTTTTGGAGAAAATTGTGGTCATTTCATTTATGCGCGAATGTGTTCAGATTGCTTTTTTATTGCATTTGGCACATGGTGACGATTATCTCGAGAGTGCAAAGTAGCCAAATGAAACTTTTACTGGATTTCCACTTACTTTATCAAATCTCATCTCCACCACACAGGACAAGTTTGCATCTGTTATAGTTTTGGAGAAAATTGTGGTCATTTCATTTATGCGCGAATGTGTTCAGATTGCTTTTCTATTGCATTTGGCACATGGTGACGAATATCTCGAGAGTGCAAAGTAGCCAAATGAAACTTTTACTGGATTTCCACTTACTTAATCAAATCTCATCTCCACCACACAGGACAAGTTTGCATCTGTTATAGTTTTGGAGAAAATAGTGGTCATTTCATTTATGCGCGAATGTGTTCAGATTGCTTTTCTATTGCATTTGGCACATGGTGACGATTATCTCGAGAGTGCAAAGTAGCCAAATGAAACTTTTACTGGATTTCCACTTACTTTATCAAATCTCATCTCCACCACACAGGACAAGTTTGCATCTGTTATAGTTTTGGAGAAAATTGTGGTCATTTCATTTATGCGCGAATGTGTTCAGATTGCTTTTCTATTGCATTTGGCACATGGTGACAATTATCTCGAGAGTGCAAAGTAGCCAAATGAAACTTTTACTGGATTTCCACTTACTTTATCAAATCTCATCTCCACCACACAGGACAAGTTTGCATCTGTTATAGTTTTGGAGAAAATTGTGGTCATTTCATTTATGCGCGAATGTGTTCAGATTGCTTTTCTATTGCATTTGGCACATGGTGACGATTATCTCGAGAGTGCAAAGTAGCCAAATGAAACTTTTACTGGATTTCCACTTACTTTATCAAATCTCATCTCCACCACACAGGACAAGTTTGCATCTGTTATAGTTTTGGAGAAAATAGTGGTCATTTCATTTATGCGCGAATGTGTTCAGATTGCTTTTCTATTGCATTTGGCACATGGTGACGATTATCTCGAGAGTGCAAAGTAGCCAAATGAAACTTTTACTGGATTTCCACTTACTTTATCAAATCTCATCTCCACCACACAGGACAAGTTTGCATCTGTTATAGTTTTGGAGAAAATTGTGGTAATTTCATTTATGCGCGAATGTGTTCAGATTGCTTTCATATTGCATTTGGCACATGGTGACAATAATCTCGAGAGTGCAAAGTAGCCAAATGAAACTTTTACTGGATTTCCACTTACTTTATCAAATCTCATCTCCACCACACAGAACAAGTTTGCATCTGTTATAGTTTTGGAGAAAATTGTGGTCATTTCATTTATGCGCGAATGTGTTCAGATTGCTTTTCTATTGCATTTGGCACATGGTGACGATTATCTCGAGAGTGCAAAGTAGCCAAATGAAACTTTTACTGGATGTCCACTTACTTTATCAAATTTCATCTCCACCACACAGGACAAGTTTGCATCTGTTATAGTTTTGGAGAAAATTGTGGTCATTTCATTTATGCGCGAATGTGTTCAGATTGCTTTTTTATTGCATTTGGCACATGGTGACGATTATCTCGAGAGTGCAAAGTAGCCAAATGAAACTTTTACTGGATTTCCACTTACCTTATCAAATCTCATCTCCACCACACAGGACAAGTTTTCATCTGTTATAGTTTTGGAGAAAATTGTGGTCATTTCATTTATGCGCGAATGTGTTCAGAATGCTTTTCTATTGCATTTGGCACATGGTGACGATTATCTCGAGAGCGCAAAGTAGCCAAATGAAACTTTTACTGGATTTCCACTTACTTTATCAAATCTCATCTCCACCACACAGGACAAGTTTGCATCTGTTATAGTTTTGGAGAAAATTGTGGTCATTTCATTTATGCGCGAATGTGTTCAGATTGCTTTTCTATTGCATTTGGCACATGGTGACGATTATCTCGAGAGTGCAAAGTAGCCAAATGAAACTTTTACTGGATTTCCACTTACTTTATCAAATCTCATCTCCACCACACAGGACAAGTATGCATCTGTTATAGTTTTGGAGAAAATTGTGGTCATTTCATTTATGCGCGAATGTGTTCAGATTGCTTTTCTATTGCATTTGGCACATGGTGACGATTATCTCGAGAGTGCAAAGTAGCCAAATGAAACTTTTACTGGATTTCCACTTACTTTATCAAATCTCATCTCCACCACACAGGACAAGTTTGCATCTGTTATAGTTTTGGAGAAAATTGTGGTCATTTCATTTATGCGCGAATGTGTTCAGATTGCTTTTCTATTGCATTTGGCACATGGTGACGATTATCTCGAGAGTGCAAAGTAGCCAAATGAAACTTTTACTGGATTTCCACTTACTTTATCAAATCTCATCTCCACCACACAGGACAAGTTTGCATCTGTTATAGTTTTGGAGAAAATTGTGGTCATTTCATTTATGCGCGAATGTTTTCAGATTGCTTTTCTATTGCATTTGGCACATGGTGACGATTATCTCGAGAGTGCAAAGTAGCCAAATGAAACTTTTACTGGATTTCCACTTACTTTATCAAATCTCATCTCCACCACACAGGACAAGTTTGCATCTGTTATAGTTTTGGAGAAAATTGTGGTCATTTCATTTATGCGCGAATGTGTTCAGATTGCTTTTTTATTGCATTTGGCACATGGTGACGATTATCTCGAGAGTGCAAAGTAGCCAAATGAAACTTTTACTGGATTTCCACTTACCTTATCAAATCTCATCTCCACCACACAGGACAAGTTTGCATCTGTTATAGTTTTGGAGAAAATTGTGGTCATTTCATTTATGCGCGAATGTGTTCAGATTGCTTTTCTATTGCATTTGGCACATGGTGACGAATATCTCGAGAGTGCAAAGTAGCCAAATGAAACTTTTACTGGATTTCCACTTACTTAATCAAATCTCATCTCCACCACACAGGACAAGTTTGCATCTGTTATAGTTTTGGAGAAAATAGTGGTCATTTCATTTATGCGCGAATGTGTTCAGATTGCTTTTCTATTGCATTTGGCACATGGTGACGATTATCTCGAGAGTGCAAAGTAGCCAAATGAAACTTTTACTGGATTTCCACTTACTTTATCAAATCTCATCTCCACCACACAGGACAAGTTTGCATCTGTTATAGTTTTGGAGAAAATTGTGGTCATTTCATTTATGCGCGAATGTGTTCAGATTGCTTTTCTATTGCATTTGGCACATGGTGACAATTATCTCGAGAGTGCAAAGTAGCCAAATGAAACTTTTACTGGATTTCCACTTACTTTATCAAATCTCATCTCCACCACACAGGACAAGTTTGCATCTGTTATAGTTTTGGAGAAAATTGTGGTCATTTCATTTATGCGCGAATGTGTTCAGATTGCTTTTCTATTGCATTTGGCACATGGTGACGATTATCTCGAGAGTGCAAAGTAGCCAAATGAAACTTTTACTGGATTTCCACTTACTTTATCAAATCTCATCTACACCACACAGGACAAGTTTGCATCTGTTATAGTTTTGGAGAAAATTGTGGTCATTTCATTTATGCGCGAATGTGTTCAGATTGCTTTTCTATTGCATTTGGCACATGGTGACGATTATCTCGAGAGTGCAAAGTAGCCAAATGAAACTTTTACTGGATGTCCACTTACTTTATCAAATTTCATCTCCACCACACAGGACAAGTTTGCATCTGTTATAGTTTTGGAGAAAATTGTGGTCATTTCATTTATGCGCGAATGTGTTCAGATTGCTTTTTTATTGCATTTGGCACATGGTGACGATTATCTCGAGAGTGCAAAGTAGCCAAATGAAACTTTTACTGGATTTCCACTTACCTTATCAAATCTCATCTCCACCACACAGGACAAGTTTTCATCTGTTATAGTTTTGGAGAAAATTGTGGTCATTTCATTTATGCGCGAATGTGTTCAGAATGCTTTTCTATTGCATTTGGCACATGGTGACGATTATCTCGAGAGCGCAAAGTAGCCAAATGAAACTTTTACTGGATTTCCACTTACTTTATCAAATCTCATCTCCACCACACAGGACAAGTTTGCATCTGTTATAGTTTTGGAGAAAATTGTGGTCATTTCATTTATGCGCGAATGTGTTCAGATTGCTTTTCTATTGCATTTGGCACATGGTGACGATTATCTCGAGAGTGCAAAGTAGCCAAATGAAACTTTTACTGGATTTCCACTTACTTTATCAAATCTCATCTCCACCACACAGGACAAGTATGCATCTGTTATAGTTTTGGAGAAAATTGTGGTCATTTCATTTATGCGCGAATGTGTTCAGATTGCTTTTCTATTGCATTTGGCACATGGTGACGATTATCTCGAGAGTGCAAAGTAGCCAAATGAAACTTTTACTGGATTTCCACTTACTTTATCAAATCTCATCTCCACCACACAGGACAAGTTTGCATCTGTTATAGTTTTGGAGAAAATTGTGGTCATTTCATTTATGCGCGAATGTGTTCAGATTGCTTTTCTATTGCATTTGGCACATGGTGACGATTATCTCGAGAGTGCAAAGTAGCCAAATGAAACTTTTACTGGATTTCCACTTACTTTATCAAATCTCATCTCCACCACACAGGACAAGTTTGCATCTGTTATAGTTTTGGAGAAAATTGTGGTCATTTCATTTATGCGCGAATGTTTTCAGATTGCTTTTCTATTGCATTTGGCACATGGTGACGATTATCTCGAGAGTGCAAAGTAGCCAAATGAAACTTTTACTGGATTTCCACTTACTTTATCAAATCTCATCTCCACCACACAGGACAAGTTTGCATCTGTTATAGTTTTGGAGAAAATTGTGGTCATTTCATTTATGCGCGAATGTGTTCAGATTGCTTTTTTATTGCATTTGGCACATGGTGACGATTATCTCGAGAGTGCAAAGTAGCCAAATGAAACTTTTACTGGATTTCCACTTACTTTATCAAATCTCATCTCCACCACACAGGACAAGTTTGCATCTGTTATAGTTTTGGAGAAAATTGTGGTCATTTCATTTATGCGCGAATGTGTTCAGATTGCTTTTCTATTGCATTTGGCACATGGTGACGAATATCTCGAGAGTGCAAAGTAGCCAAATGAAACTTTTACTGGATTTCCACTTACTTAATCAAATATCATCTCCACCACACAGGACAAGTTTGCATCTGTTATAGTTTTGGAGAAAATAGTGGTCATTTCATTTATGCGCGAATGTGTTCAGATTGCTTTTCTATTGCATTTGGCACATGGTGACGATTATCTCGAGAGTGCAAAGTAGCCAAATGAAACTTTTACTGGATTTCCACTTACTTTATCAAATCTCATCTCCACCACACAGGACAAGTTTGCATCTGTTATAGTTTTGGAGAAAATTGTGGTCATTTCATTTATGCGCGAATGTGTTCAGATTGCTTTTCTATTGCATTTGGCACATGGTGACAATTATCTCGAGAGTGCAAAGTAGCCAAATGAAACTTTTACTGGATTTCCACTTACTTTATCAAATCTCATCTCCACCACACAGGACAAGTTTGCATCTGTTATAGTTTTGGAGAAAATTGTGGTCATTTCATTTATGCGCGAATGTGTTCAGATTGCTTTTCTATTGCATTTGGCACATGGTGACGATTATCTCGAGAGTGCAAAGTAGCCAAATGAAACTTTTACTGGATTTCCACTTACTTTATCAAATCTCATCTACACCACACAGGACAAGTTTGCATCTGTTATAGTTTTGGAGAAAATTGTGGTCATTTCATTTATGCGCGAATGTGTTCAGATTGCTTTTCTATTGCATTTGGCACATGGTGACGATTATCTCGAGAGTGCAAAGTAGCCAAATGAAACTTTTACTGGATTTCCACTTACTTTATCAAATCTCATCTCCACCACACAGGACAAGTTTGCATATGTTATAGTTTTGGAGAAAATTGTGGTCATTTCATTTATGCGCGAATGTGTTCAGATTGCTTTTCTATTGCATTTGGCACATGGTGACGATTATCTCGAGAGTGCAAAGTTGCCAAATGAAACTTTTACTGGATTTCCACTTACTTTATCAAATCTCATCTCCACCACACAGGACAAGTTTGCATCTGTTATAGTTTTGGAGAAAATTGTGGTCATTTCATTTATGCGCGAATGTGTTCAGATTGCTTTTCTTTTGCATTTGGCACATGGTGACGATTATCTCGAGAGTGCAAAGTAGCCAAATGAAACTTTTACTGGATTTCCACTTACTTTATCAAATCTCATCTCCACCACACAGGACAAGTTTGCATCTGTTATAGTTTTGGAGAAAATTGTGGTCATTTCATTTATGCGCGAATGTGTTCAGATTGCTTTTTTATTGCATTTGGCACATGGTGACGATTATCTCGAGAGTGCAAAGTAGCCAAATGAAACTTTTACTGGATTTCCACTTACCTTATCAAATCTCATCTCCACCACACAGGACAAGTTTTCATCTGTTATAGTTTTGGAGAAAATTGTGGTCATTTCATTTATGCGCGAATGTGTTCAGATTGCTTTTCTATTGCATTTGGCACATGGTGACGATTATCTCGAGAGTGCAAAGTAGCCAAATGAAACTTTTACTGGATTTCCACTTACTTTATCAAATCTCTTCTCCACCACACAGGACAAGTATGCATCTGTTATAGTTTTGGAGAAAATTGTGGTCATTTCATTTATGCGCGAATGTGTTCAGATTGCTTTTCTATTGCGTTTGGCACATGGTGACGATTATCTCGAGAGTGCAAAGTAGCCAAATGAAACTTTTACTGGATTTCCACTTACTTTATCAAATCTCATCTCCACCACACAGGACAAGTTTGCATCTGTTATAGTTTTGGAGAAAATTGTGGTCATTTCATTTATGCGCGAATGTGTTCAGATTGCTTTTCTATTGCATTTGTCACATGGTGACGATTATCTCGAGAGTGCAAAGTAGCCAAATGAAACTTTTACTGGATTTCCACTTACTTTATCAAATCTCATCTCCACCACACAGGACAAGTTTGCATCTGTTATAGTTTTGGAGAAAATTGTGGTCATTTCATTTATGCGCGAATGTGTTCAGATTGCTTTTCTATTGCATTTGGCACATGGTGACGATTATCTCGAGAGTGCAAAGTAGCCAAATGAAACTTTTACTGGATTTCCACTTACTTTATCAAATCTCATCTCCACCACACAGGACAAGTTTGCATCTGTTATAGTTTTGGAGAAAATAGTGGTCATTTCATTTATGCGCGAATGTGTTCAGATTGCTTTTCTATTGCATTTGGCACATGGTGACGATTATCTCGAGAGTGCAAAGTAGCCAAATGAAACTTTTACTGGATTTCCACTTACTTTATCAAATCTCATCTCCACCACACAGGACAAGTTTGCATCTGTTATAGTTTTGGAGAAAATTGTGGTCATTTCATTTATGCGCGAATGTGTTCAGATTGCTTTTATATTGCATTTGGCACATGGTGACGATAATCTCGAGAGTGCAAAGTAGCCAAATGAAACTTTTACTGGATTTCCACTTACTTTATCAAATCTCATCTCCACCACACAGAACAAGTTTGCATCTGTTATAGTTTTGGAGAAAATTGTGGTCATTTCATTTATGCGCGAATGTGTTCAGATTGCTTTTCTATTGCATTTGGCACATGGTGACGATTATCTCGAGAGTGCAAAGTAGCCAAATGAAGCTTTTACTGGATTTCCACTTACCTTATCAAATCTCATCTCCACCACACAGGACAAGTTTTCATCTGTTATAGTTTTGGAGAAAATTGTGGTCATTTCATTTATGCGCGAATGTGTTCAGAATGCTTTTCTATTGCATTTGGCACATGGTGACGATTATTTTGAGAGTGCAAAGTAGCCAAATAAAACTTTTACTGGATTTCCACTTACTTTATCAAATCTCATCTCCACCACACAGGACAAGTATGCATCTGTTATAGTTTTGGAGAAAATTGTGGTCATTTCATTTATGCGCGAATGTGTTCAGATTGCTTTTCTATTGCATTTGGCACATGGTGACGATTATCTCGAGAGTGCAAAGTAGCCAAATGAAACTTTTACTGGATTTCCACTTACTTTATCAAATCTCATCTCCACCACACAGGACAAGTATGCATCTGTTATAGTTTTGGAGAAAATTGTGGTCATTTCATTTATGCGCGAATGTGTTCAGATTGCTTTTCTATTGCATTTGGCACATGGTGACGATTATCTCGAGAGTGCAAAGTAGCCAAATAAAACTTTTACTGGATTTCCACTTACTTTATCAAATCTCATCTCCACCACACAGGACAAGTTTGCATCTGTTATAGTTTTGGAGAAAATTGTGGTCATTTCATTTATGCGCGAATGTGTTCAGATTGCTTTTCTATTGCATTTGGCACATGGTGACGATTATCTCGAGAGTGCAAAGTAGCCAAATGAAACTTTTACTGGATGTCCACTTACTTTATCAAATCTCATCTCCACCACACAGGACAAGTTTGCATCTGTTATAGTTTTGGAGAAAATTGTGGTCATTTCATTTATGCGCGAATGTGTTCAGATTGCTTTTTTTATTGCATTTGGCACATGGTGACGATTATCTCGAGAGTGCAAAGTAGCCAAATGAAACTTTTACTGGATTTCCACTTACCTTATCAAATCTCATCTCCACCACACAGGACAAGTTTTCATCTGTTATAGTTTTGGAGAACATTGTGGTCATTTCATTTATGCGCGAATGTGTTCAGAATGCTTTTCTATTGCATTTGGCACATGGTGACGATTATCTCGAGAGTGCAAAGTAGCCAAATGAAACTTTTACTGGATTTCCACTTACTTTATCAAATCTCATCTCCACCACACAGGACAAGTATGCATCTGTTATAGTTTTGGAGAAAATTGTGGTCATTTCATTTATGCACGAATGTGTTCAGATTGCTTTTCTATTGCATTTGGCACATGGTGACGATTATCTCGAGAGTGCAAAGTAGCCAAATGAAACTTTTACTGGATTTCCACTTACTTTATCAAATCTCATCTCCACCACACAGGACAAGTATGCATCTGTTATAGTTTTGGAGAAAATTGTGGTCATTTCATTTATGCGCGAATGTGTTCAGATTGCTTTTCTATTGCGTTTGGCACATGGTGACGATTATCTCGAGAGTGCAAAGTAGCCAAATGAAACTTTTACTGGATTTCCACTTACTTTATCAAATCTCATCTCCACCACACAGGACAAGTTTGCATCTGTTATAGTTTTGGAGAAAATTGTGGTCATTTCATTTATGCGCGAATGTGTTCAGATTGCTTTTCTATTGCATTTGTCACATGGTGACGATTATCTCGAGAGTGCAAAGTAGCCAAATTAAACTTTTACTGGATTTCCACTTACTTTATCAAATCTCATCTCCACCACACAGGACAAGTTTGCATCTGTTATAGTTTTGGAGAAAATTGTGGTCATTTCATTTATGCGCGAATGTGTTCAGATTGCTTTTCTATTGCATTTGGCACATGGTAACGATTATCTCGAGAGTGCAAAGTAGCCAAATGAAACTTTTACTGGATTTCCACTTACTTTATCAAATCTCATCTCCACCACACAGGACAAGTTTGCATCTGTTATAGTTTTGGAGAAAATAGTGGTCATTTCATTTATGCGCGAATGTGTTCAGATTGCTTTTCTATTGCATTTGGCACATGGTGACGATTATCTCGAGAGTGCAAAGTAGCCAAATGAAACTTTTACTGGATTTCCACTTACTTTATCAAATCTCATCTCCACCACACAGGACAAGTTTGCATCTGTTATAGTTTTGGAGAAAATTGTGGTCATTTCATTTATGCGCGAATGTGTTCAGATTGCTTTTATATTGCATTTGGCACATGGTGACGATAATCTCGAGAGTGCAAAGTAGCCAAATGAAACTTTTACTGGATTTCCACTTACTTTATCAAATCTCATCTCCACCACACAGAACAAGTTTGCATCTGTTATAGTTTTGGAGAAAATTGTGGTCATTTCATTTATGCGCGAATGTGTTCAGATTGCTTTTCTATTGCATTTGGCACATGGTGACGATTATCTCGAGAGTGCAAAGTAGCCAAATGAAGCTTTTACTGGATTTCCACTTACCTTATCAAATCTCATCTCCACCACACAGGACAAGTTTTCATCTGTTATAGTTTTGGAGAAAATTGTGGTCATTTCATTTATGCGCGAATGTGTTCAGAATGCTTTTCTATTGCATTTGGCACATGGTGACGATTATTTTGAGAGTGCAAAGTAGCCAAATAAAACTTTTACTGGATTTCCACTTACTTTATCAAATCTCATCTCCACCACACAGGACAAGTATGCATCTGTTATAGTTTTGGAGAAAATTGTGGTCATTTCATTTATGCGCGAATGTGTTCAGATTGCTTTTCTATTGCATTTGGCACATGGTGACGATTATCTCGAGAGTGCAAAGTAGCCAAATGAAACTTTTACTGGATTTCCACTTACTTTATCAAATCTCATCTCCACCACATAGGACAAGTATGCATCTGTTATAGTTTTGGAGAAAATTGTGGTCATTTCATTTATGCGCGAATGTGTTCAGATTGCTTTTCTATTGCATTTGGCACATGGTGACGATTATCTCGAGAGTGCAAAGTAGCCAAATAAAACTTTTACTGGATTTCAACTTACTTTATCAAATCTCATCTCCACCACACAGGACAAGTTTGCATCTGTTATAGTTTTGGAGAAAATTGTGGTCATTTCATTTATGCGCGAATGTGTTCAGATTGCTTTTCTATTGCATTTGGCACATGGTGACGATTATCTCGAGAGTGCAAAGTAGCCAAATGAAACTTTTACTGGATGTCCACTTACTTTATCAAATCTCATCTCCACCACACAGGACAAGTTTGCATCTGTTATAGTTTTGGAGAAAATTGTGGTCATTTCATTTATGCGCGAATGTGTTCAGATTGCTTTTTTTATTGCATTTGGCACATGGTGACGATTATCTCGAGAGTGCAAAGTAGCCAAATGAAACTTTTACTGGATTTCCACTTACCTTATCAAATCTCATCTCCACCACACAGGACAAGTTTTCATCTGTTATAGTTTTGGAGAACATTGTGGTCATTTCATTTATGCGCGAATGTGTTCAGAATGCTTTTCTATTGCATTTGGCACATGGTGACGATTATCTCGAGAGTGCAAAGTAGCCAAATGAAACTTTTACTGGATTTCCACTTACTTTATCAAATCTCATCTCCACCACACAGGACAAGTATGCATCTGTTATAGTTTTGGAGAAAATTGTGGTCATTTCATTTATGCACGAATGTGTTCAGATTGCTTTTCTATTGCATTTGGCACATGGTGACGATTATCTCGAGAGTGCAAAGTAGCCAAATGAAACTTTTACTGGATTTCCACTTTCTTTATCAAATCTCATCTCCACCACACAGGACAAGTTTGCATCTGTTATAGTTTTGGAGAAAATTGTGGTCATTTCATTTATGCGCGAATGTGTTCAGATTGCTTTTCTATTGCATTTGGCACATGGTGACGATTATCTCGAGAGTGCAAAGTAGCCAAATGAAACTTTTACTGGATTTCCACTTACTTTATCAAATCTCATCTCCACCACACAGGACAAGTTTGCATCTGTTATAGTTTTGGAGAAAATAGTGGTCATTTCATTTATGCGCGAATGTGTTCAGATTGCTTTTCTATTGCATTTGGCACATGGTGACGATTATCTCGAGAGTGCAAAGTAGCCAAATGAAACTTTTACTGGATTTCCACTTACTTTATCAAATCTCATCTCCACCACACAGGACAAGTTTGCATCTGTTATAGTTTTGGAGAAAATTGTGGTCATTTCATTTATGCGCGAATGTTTTCAGATTGCTTTTCTATTGCATTTGGCACATGGTGACAATTATCTCGAGAGTGCAAAGTAGCCAAATGAAACTTTTACTGGATTTCCACTTACTTTATCAAATCTCATCTCCACCACACAGGACAAGTTTGCATCTGTTATAGTTTTGGAGAAAATTGTGGTCATTTCATTTATGCGCGAATGTGTTCAGATTGCTTTTCTATTGCATTTGGCACATGGTGACGATTATCTCGAGAGTGCAAAGTAGCCAAATGAAACTTTTACTGGATTTCCACTTACTTTATCAAATCTCATCTCCACCACACAGGACAAGTTTGCATCTGTTATAGTTTTGGAGAAAATTGTGGTCATTTCATTTATGCGCGAATGTGTTCAGATTGCTTTTCTATTGCATTTGGCACTTGGTGACGATTATCTCGAGAGTGCAAAGTAGCCAAATGAAACTTTTACTGGATTTCCACTTACTTTATCAAATCTCATCTCCACCACACAGGACAAGTATGCATCTGTTATAGTTTTGGAGAAAATTGTGGTCATTTCATTTATGCGCAAATGTGTTCAGATTGCTTTTCTATTGCATTTGGCACATGGTGACGATTATCTCGAGAGTGCAAAGTAGCCAAATGAAACTTTTACTGGATTTCCACTTACTTTATCAAATCTCATCTCCACCACACAGGAGAAGTTTGCATCTGTTATAGTTTTGGAGAAAATTGTGGTCATTTCATTTATGCGCGAATGTGTTCAGATTGCTTTTCTATTGCATTTGGCACATGGTGACGATTATCTCGAGAGTGCAAAGTAGCCAAATGAAACTTTTACTGGATTTCCACTTACTTTATCAAATCTCATCTCCACCACACAGGACAAGTTTGCATCTGTTATAGTTTTGGAGAAAATTGTGGTCATTTCATTTATGCGCGAATGTGTTCAGATTGCTTTTCTATTGCATTTGGCACATGGTGACGATTATCTCGTGAGTGCAAAGTAGCCAAATGAAACTTTTACTGGATTTCCACTTACTTTATCAAATCTCATCTCCACCACACAGGACAAGTTTGCATCTGTTATAGTTTTGGAGAAAATAGTGGTCATTTCATTTATGCGCGAATGTGTTCAGATTGCTTTTCTATTGCATTTGGCACATGGTGACGATTATCTCGAGAGTGCAAAGTAGCCAAATGAAACTTTTACTGGATTTCCACTTACTTTATCAAATCTCATCTCCACCACACAGGACAAGTATGCATCTGTTATAGTTTTGGAGAAAATTGTGGTCATTTCATTTATGCGCGAATGTGTTCAGATTGCTTTTCTATTGCATTTGGCACATGGTGACGATTATCTCGAGAGTGCAAAGTAGCCAAATGAAACTTTTACTGGATTTCCACTTACTTTATCAAATCTCATCTCCACCACACAGGAGAAGTATGCATCTGTTATAGTTTTGGAGAAAATTGTGGTCATTTCATTTATGCGCGAATGTGTTCAGATTGCTTTTCTATTGCATTTGGCACATGGTGACGATTATCTCGAGAGTGCAAATTAGCCAAATGAAACTTTTACTGGATTTCCACTTACTTTATCAAATCTCATCTCCACCACACAGGACAAGTTTGCATCTGTTATAGTTTTGGAGAAAATTGTGGTCATTTCATTTATGCGCGAATGTGTTCAGATTGCTTTTATATTGCATTTGGCACATGGTGACGATAATCTCGAGAGTGCAAAGTAGCCAAATGAAACTTTTACTGGATTTCCACTTACTTTATCAAATCTCATCTCCACCACACAGAACAAGTTTGCATCTGTTATAGTTTTGGAGAAAATTGTGGTCATTTCATTTATGCGCGAATGTGTTCAGATTGCTTTTCTATTGCATTTGGCACATGGTGACGATTATCTCGAGAGTGCAAAGTAGCCAAATGAAACTTTTACTGGATGTCCACTTACTTTATCAAATCTCATCTCCACCACACAGGACAAGTTTGCATCTGTTATAGTTTTGGAGAAAATTGTGGTCATTTCATTTATGCGCGAATGTGTTCAGATTGCTTTTTTATTGCATTTGGCACATGGTGACGATTATCTCGAGAGTGCAAAGTAGCCAAATGAAACTTTTACTGGATTTCCACTTACCTTATCAAATCTCATCTCCACCACACAGGACAAGTTTGCATCAGTTATAGTTTTGGAGAAAATTGTGGTCATTTCATTTATGCGCGAATGTGTTCAGATTGCTTTTCTATTGCATTTGGCACATGGTGACGATTATCTCGAGAGTGCAAAGTAGCCAAATGAAACTTTTACTGGATTTCCACTTACTTTATCAAATCTCATCTCCACCACACAGGACAAGTATGCATCTGTTATAGTTTTGGAGAAAATTGTGGTCATTTCATTTATGCGCGAATGTGTTCAGATTGCTTTTCTATTGCATTTGGCACATGGTGACGATTATCTCGAGAGTGCAAAGTAGCCACATGAAACTTACTGGATTTCCACTTACTTTATCAAATCTCATCTCCACCACACAGGACAAGTTTGCATCTGTTATAGTTTTGGAGAAAATTGTGGTCATTTCATTTATGCGCGAATGTGTTCAGATTGCTTTTCTATTGCATTTGGCACATGGTGACGATTATCTCGAGAGTGCAAAGTAGCCAAATGAAACTTTTACTGGATTTCCACTTACTTTATCAAATCTCATCTCCACCACACAGGACAAGTTTGCATCTGTTATAGTTTTGGAGAAAATTGTGGTCATTTCATTTATGCGCGAATGTGTTCAGATTGCTTTTCTATTGCATTTGGCACATGGTGACGATTATCTCGAGAGTGCAAAGTAGCCAAATGAAACTTTTACTGGATTTCCACTTACTTTATCAAATCTCATCTCCACCACACAGGACAAGTTTGCATCTGTTATAGTTTTGGAGAAAATTGTGGTCATTTCATTTATGCGCGAATGTGTTCAGATTGCTTTTCTATTGCATTTGGCACATGGTGACGATTATCTCGAGAGTGCAAAGTAGCCAAATGAAACTTTTACTGGATTTCCACTTACTTTATCAAATCTCATCTCCACCACACAGGACAAGTTTGCATCTGTTATAGTTTTGGAGAAAATTGTGGTCATTTCATTTATGCGCGAATGTGTTCAGATTGCTTTTTTATTGAATTTGGCACATGGTGACGATTATCTCGAGAGTGCAAAGTAGCCAAATGAAACTTTTACTGGATTTCCACTTACTTTATCAAATCTCATCTCCACCACACAGGACAAGTTTGCATCTGTTATAGTTTTGGAGAAAATTGTGGTCATTTCATTTATGCGCGAATGTGTTCAGATTGCTTTTATATTGCATTTGGCACATGGTGACGATAATCTCGAGAGTGCAAAGTAGCCAAATGAAACTTTTACTGGATTTCCACTTACTTTATCAAATCTCATCTCCACCACACAGAACAAGTTTGCATCTGTTATAGTTTTGGAGAAAATTGTGGTCATTTCATTTATGCGCGAATGTGTTCAGATTGCTTTTCTATTGCATTTGGCACATGGTGACGATTATCTCGAGAGTGCAAAGTAGCCAAATGAAACTTTTACTGGATGTCCACTTACTTTATCAAATCTCATCTCCACCACACAGGACAAGTTTGCATCTGTTATAGTTTTGGAGAAAATTGTGGTCATTTCATTTATGCGCGAATGTGTTCAGATTGCTTTTTTATTGCATTTGGCACATGGTGACGATTATCTCGAGAGTGCAAAGTAGCCAAATGAAACTTTTACTGGATTTCCACTTACCTTATCAAATCTCATCTCCACCACACAGGACAAGTTTGCATCTGTTATAGTTTTGGAGAAAATTGTGGTCATTTCATTTATGCGCGAATGTGTTCAGATTGCTTTTCTATTGCATTTGGCACATGGTGACGATTATCTCGAGAGTGCAAAGTAGCCAAATGAAACTTTTACTGGATTTCCACTTACTTTATCAAATCTCATCTCCACCACACAGGACAAGTATGCATCTGTTATAGTTTTGGAGAAAATTGTGGTCATTTCATTTATGCGCGAATGTGTTCAGATTGCTTTTCTATTGCATTTGGCACATGGTGACGATTATCTCGAGAGTGCAAAGTAGCCACATGAAACTTACTGGATTTCCACTTACTTTATCAAATCTCATCTCCACCACACAGGACAAGTTTGCATCTGTTATAGTTTTGGAGAAAATTGTGGTCATTTCATTTATGCGCGAATGTGTTCAGATTGCTTTTCTATTGCATTTGGCACATGGTGACGATTATCTCGAGAGTGCAAAGTAGCCAAATGAAACTTTTACTGGATTTCCACTTACTTTATCAAATCTCATCTCCACCACACAGGACAAGTTTGCATCTGTTATAGTTTTGGAGAAAATTGTGGTCATTTCATTTATGCGCGAATGTGTTCAGATTGCTTTTCTATTGCATTTGGCACATGGTGACGATTATCTCGAGAGTGCAAAGTAGCCAAATGAAACTTTTACTGGATTTCCACTTACTTTATCAAATCTCATCTCCACCACACAGGACAAGTTTGCATCTGTTATAGTTTTGGAGAAAATTGTGGTCATTTCATTTATGCGCGAATGTGTTCAGATTGCTTTTCTATTGCATTTGGCACATGGTGACGATTATCTCGAGAGTGCAAAGTAGCCAAATGAAACTTTTACTGGATTTCCACTTACTTTATCAAATCTCATCTCCACCACACAGGACAAGTTTGCATCTGTTATAGTTTTGGAGAAAATTGTGGTCATTTCATTTATGCGCGAATGTGTTCAGATTGCTTTTTTATTGCATTTGGCACATGGTGACGATTATCTCGAGAGTGCAAAGTAGCCAAATGAAACTTTTACTGGATTTCCACTTACTTTATCAAATCTCATCTCCACCACACAGGACAAGTTTGCATCTGTTATAGTTTTGGAGAAAATTGTGGTCATTTCATTTATGCGCGAATGTGTTCAGATTGCTTTTCTATTGCATTTGGCACATGGTGACGATTATCTCGAGAGTGCAAAGTAGCCAAATGAAACTTTTACTGGATTTCCACTTACTTTATCAAATCTCATCTCCACCACACAGGACAAGTTTGCATCTGTTATAGTTTTGGAGAAAATAGTGGTCATTTCATTTATGCGCGAATGTGTTCAGATTGCTTTTCTATTGCATTTGGCACATGGTGACGATTATCTCGAGAGTGCAAAGTAGCCAAATGAAACTTTTACTGGATTTCCACTTACTTTATCAAATCTCATCTCCACCACACAGGACAAGTTTGCATCTGTTATAGTTTTGGAGAAAATTGTGGTCATTTCATTTATGCGCGAATGTGTTCAGATTGCTTTTCTATTGCATTTGGCACATGGTGACAATTATCTCGAGAGTGCAAAGTAGCCAAATGAAACTTTTACTGGATTTCCACTTACTTTATCAAATCTCATCTCCACCACACAGGACAAGTTTGCATCTGTTATAGTTTTGGAGAAAATTGTGGTCATTTCATTTATGCGCGAATGTGTTCAGATTGCTTTTCTATTGCATTTGGCACATGGTGACGATTATCTCGAGAGTGCAAAGTAGCCAAATGAAACTTTTACTGGATTTCCACTTACTTTATCAAATCTCATCTCCACCACACAGGACAAGTTTGCATCTGTTATAGTTTTGGAGAAAATTGTGGTCATTTCATTTATGCGCGAATGTGTTCAGATTGCTTTTCTATTGCATTTGGCACATGGTGACGATTATCTCGAGAGTGCAAAGTAGCCAAATGAAACTTTTACTGGATTTCCACTTACTTTATCAAATCTCATCTCCACCACACAGGACAAGTTTGCATATGTTATAGTTTTGGAGAAAATTGTGGTCATTTCATTTATGCGCGAATGTGTTCAGATTGCTTTTCTATTGCATTTGGCACATGGTGACGATTATCTCGAGAGTGCAAAGTTGCCAAATGAAACTTTTACTGGATTTCCACTTACTTTATCAAATCTCATCTCCACCACACAGGACAAGTTTGCATCTGTTATAGTTTTGGAGAAAATTGTGGTCATTTCATTTATGCGCGAATGTGTTCAGATTGCTTTTCTATTGCATTTGGCACATGGTGACGATTATCTCGAGAGTGCAAAGTAGCCAAATGAAACTTTTACTGGATTTCCACTTACTTTATCAAATCTCATCTCCACCACACAGGACAAGTTTGCATCTGTTATAGTTTTGGAGAAAATTGTGGTCATTTCATTTATGCGCGAATGTGTTCAGATTGCTTTTCTATTGCATTTGGCACATGGTGACGATTATCTCGAGAGTGCAAAGTAGCCAAATGAAACTTTTACTGGATTTCCACTTACTTTATCAAATCTCATCTCCACCACACAGGACAAGTTTGCATCTGTTATAGTTTTGGAGAAAATTGTGGTCATTTCATTTATGCGTGAATGTGTTCAGATTGCTTTTCTATTGCATTTGGCACATGGTGCCAATTATCTCGAGAGTGCAAAGTAGCCAAATGAAACTTTTACTGGATTTCCACTTACTTTATCAAATCTCATCTCCACCACACAGGACAAGTTTGCATCTGTTATAGTTTTGGAGAAAATTGTGGTCATTTCATTTATGCGCGAATGTGTTCAGATTGCTTTTCTATTGCATTTGGCACATGGTGACGATTATCTCGAGAGTGCAAAGTAGCCAAATGAAACTTTTACTGGATTTCCACTTACTTTATCAAATCTCATCTCCACCACACAGGACAAGTTTGCATCTGTTATAGTTTTGGAGAAAATAGTGGTCATTTCATTTATGCGCGAATGTGTTCAGATTGCTTTTCTATTGCATTTGGCACATGGTGACGATTATCTCGAGAGTGCAAAGTAGCCAAATGAAACTTTTACTGGATTTCCACTTACTTTATCAAATCTCATCTCCACCACACAGGACAAGTTTGCATCTGTTATAGTTTTGGAGAAAATTGTGGTCATTTCATTTATGCGCGAATGTGTTCAGATTGCTTTTCTATTGCATTTGGCACATGGTGACAATTATCTCGAGAGTGCAAAGTAGCCAAATGAAACTTTTACTGGATTTCCACTTACTTTATCAAATCTCATCTCCACCACACAGGACAAGTTTGCATCTGTTATAGTTTTGGAGAAAATTGTGGTCATTTCATTTATGCGCGAATGTGTTCAGATTGCTTTTCTATTGCATTTGGCACATGGTGACGATTATCTCGAGAGTGCAAAGTAGCCAAATGAAACTTTTACTGGATTTCCACTTACTTTATCAAATCTCATCTCCACCACACAGGACAAGTTTGCATCTGTTATAGTTTTGGAGAAAATTGTGGTCATTTCATTTATGCGCGAATGTGTTCAGATTGCTTTTCTATTGCATTTGGCACATGGTGACGATTATCTCGAGAGTGCAAAGTAGCCAAATGAAACTTTTACTGGATTTCCACTTACTTTATCAAATCTCATCTCCACCACACAGGACAAGTTTGCATATGTTATAGTTTTGGAGAAAATTGTGGTCATTTCATTTATGCGCGAATGTGTTCAGATTGCTTTTCTATTGCATTTGGCACATGGTGACGATTATCTCGAGAGTGCAAAGTTGCCAAATGAAACTTTTACTGGATTTCTACTTACTTTATCAAATCTCATCTCCACCACACAGGACAAGTTTGCATCTGTTATAGTTTTGGAGAAAATTGTGGTCATTTCATTTATGCGCGAATGTGTTCAGATTGCTTTTCTATTGCATTTGGCACATGGTGACGATTATCTCGAGAGTGCAAAGTAGCCAAATGAAAGTTTTACTGGATTTCCACTTACTTTATCAAATCTCATCTCCACCACACAGGACAAGTTTGCATCTGTTATAGTTTTGGAGAAAATTGTGGTCATTTCATTTATGCGCGAATGTGTTCAGATTGCTTTTCTATTGCATTTGGCACATGGTGACGATTATCTCGAGAGTGCAAAGTAGCCAAATGAAACTTTTACTGGATTTCCACTTACTTTATCAAATCTCATCTCCACCACACAGGACAAGTTTGCATCTGTTATAGTTTTGGAGAAAATTGTGGTCATTTCATTTATGCGCGAATGTGTTCAGATTGCTTTTCTATTGCATTTGGCACATGGTGACGATTATCTCGAGAGTGCAAAGTAGCCAAATGAAACTTTTACTGGATTTCCACTTACTTTATCAAATCTCATCTCCACCACACAGGACAAGTTTGCATCTGTTATAGTTTTGGAGAAAATTGTGGTCATTTCATTTATGCGCGAATGTGTTCAGATTGCTTTTTTATTGCATTTGGCACATGGTGACGATTATCTCGAGAGTGCAAAGTAGCCAAATGAAACTTTTACTGGATTTCCACTTACTTTATCAAATCTCATCTCCACCACACAGGACAAGTTTGCATCTGTTATAGTTTTGGAGAAAATTGTGGTCATTTCATTTATGCGCGAATGTGTTCAGATTGCTTTTCTATTGCATTTGGCACATGGTGACGATTATCTCGAGAGTGCAAAGTAGCCAAATGAAACTTTTACTGGATTTCCACTTACTTTATCAAATCTCATCTCCACCACACAGGACAAGTTTGCATCTGTTATAGTTTTGGAGAAAATAGTGGTCATTTCATTTATGCGCGAATGTGTTCAGATTGCTTTTCTATTGCATTTGGCACATGGTGACGATTATCTCGAGAGTGCAAAGTAGCCAAATGAAACTTTTACTGGATTTCCACTTACTTTATCAAATCTCATCTCCACCACACAGGACAAGTTTGCATCTGTTATAGTTTTGGAGAAAATTGTGGTCATTTCATTTATGCGCGAATGTGTTCAGATTGCTTTTCTATTGCATTTGGCACATGGTGACAATTATCTCGAGAGTGCAAAGTAGCCAAATGAAACTTTTACTGGATTTCCACTTACTTTATCAAATCTCATCTCCACCACACAGGACAAGTTTGCATCTGTTATAGTTTTGGAGAAAATTGTGGTCATTTCATTTATGCGCGAATGTGTTCAGATTGCTTTTCTATTGCATTTGGCACATGGTGACGATTATCTCGAGAGTGCAAAGTAGCCAAATGAAACTTTTACTGGATTTCCACTTACTTTATCAAATCTCATCTCCACCACACAGGACAAGTTTGCATCTGTTATAGTTTTGGAGAAAATTGTGGTCATTTCATTTATGCGCGAATGTGTTCAGATTGCTTTTCTATTGCATTTGGCACATGGTGACGATTATCTCGAGAGTGCAAAGTAGCCAAATGAAACTTTTACTGGATTTCCACTTACTTTATCAAATCTCATCTCCACCACACAGGACAAGTTTGCATATGTTATAGTTTTGGAGAAAATTGTGGTCATTTCATTTATGCGCGAATGTGTTCAGATTGCTTTTCTATTGCATTTGGCACATGGTGACGATTATCTCGAGAGTGCAAAGTTGCCAAATGAAACTTTTACTGGATTTCCACTTACTTTATCAAATCTCATCTCCACCACACAGGACAAGTTTGCATCTGTTATAGTTTTGGAGAAAATTGTGGTCATTTCATTTATGCGCGAATGTGTTCAGATTGCTTTTCTATTGCATTTGGCACATGGTGACGATTATCTCGAGAGTGCAAAGTAGCCAAATGAAACTTTTACTGGATTTCCACTTACTTTATCAAATCTCATCTCCACCACACAGGACAAGTTTGCATCTGTTATAGTTTTGGAGAAAATTGTGGTCATTTCATTTATGCGCGAATGTGTTCAGATTGCTTTTCTATTGCATTTGGCACATGGTGACGATTATCTCGAGAGTGCAAAGTAGCCAAATGAAACTTTTACTGGATTTCCACTTACTTTATCAAATCTCATCTCCACCACACAGGACAAGTTTGCATCTGTTATAGTTTTGGAGAAAATTGTGGTCATTTCATTTATGCGTGAATGTGTTCAGATTGCTTTTCTATTGCATTTGGCACATGGTGCCAATTATCTCGAGAGTGCAAAGTAGCCAAATGAAACTTTTACTGGATTTCCACTTACTTTATCAAATCTCATCTCCACCACACAGGACAAGTTTGCATCTGTTATAGTTTTGGAGAAAATTGTGGTCATTTCATTTATGCGCGAATGTGTTCAGATTGCTTTTCTATTGCATTTGGCACATGGTGACGATTATCTCGAGAGTGCAAAGTAGCCAAATGAAACTTTTACTGGATTTCCACTTACTTTATCAAATCTCATCTCCACCACACAGGACAAGTTTGCATCTGTTATAGTTTTGGAGAAAATAGTGGTCATTTCATTTATGCGCGAATGTGTTCAGATTGCTTTTCTATTGCATTTGGCACATGGTGACGATTATCTCGAGAGTGCAAAGTAGCCAAATGAAACTTTTACTGGATTTCCACTTACTTTATCAAATCTCATCTCCACCACACAGGACAAGTTTGCATCTGTTATAGTTTTGGAGAAAATTGTGGTCATTTCATTTATGCGCGAATGTGTTCAGATTGCTTTTCTATTGCATTTGGCACATGGTGACAATTATCTCGAGAGTGCAAAGTAGCCAAATGAAACTTTTACTGGATTTCCACTTACTTTATCAAATCTCATCTCCACCACACAGGACAAGTTTGCATCTGTTATAGTTTTGGAGAAAATTGTGGTCATTTCATTTATGCGCGAATGTGTTCAGATTGCTTTTCTATTGCATTTGGCACATGGTGACGATTATCTCGAGAGTGCAAAGTAGCCAAATGAAACTTTTACTGGATTTCCACTTACTTTATCAAATCTCATCTCCACCACACAGGACAAGTTTGCATCTGTTATAGTTTTGGAGAAAATTGTGGTCATTTCATTTATGCGCGAATGTGTTCAGATTGCTTTTCTATTGCATTTGGCACATGGTGACGATTATCTCGAGAGTGCAAAGTAGCCAAATGAAACTTTTACTGGATTTCCACTTACTTTATCAAATCTCATCTCCACCACACAGGACAAGTTTGCATATGTTATAGTTTTGGAGAAAATTGTGGTCATTTCATTTATGCGCGAATGTGTTCAGATTGCTTTTCTATTGCATTTGGCACATGGTGACGATTATCTCGAGAGTGCAAAGTTGCCAAATGAAACTTTTACTGGATTTCTACTTACTTTATCAAATCTCATCTCCACCACACAGGACAAGTTTGCATCTGTTATAGTTTTGGAGAAAATTGTGGTCATTTCATTTATGCGCGAATGTGTTCAGATTGCTTTTCTATTGCATTTGGCACATGGTGACGATTATCTCGAGAGTGCAAAGTAGCCAAATGAAAGTTTTACTGGATTTCCACTTACTTTATCAAATCTCATCTCCACCACACAGGACAAGTTTGCATCTGTTATAGTTTTGGAGAAAATTGTGGTCATTTCATTTATGCGCGAATGTGTTCAGATTGCTTTTCTATTGCATTTGGCACATGGTGACGATTATCTCGAGAGTGCAAAGTAGCCAAATGAAACTTTTACTGGATTTCCACTTACTTTATCAAATCTCATCTCCACCACACAGGACAAGTTTGCATCTGTTATAGTTTTGGAGAAAATTGTGGTCATTTCATTTATGCGTGAATGTGTTCAGATTGCTTTTCTATTGCATTTGGCACATGGTGCCAATTATCTCGAGAGTGCAAAGTAGCCAAATGAAACTTTTACTGGATTTCCACTTACTTTATCAAATCTCATCTCCACCACACAGGACAAGTTTGCATCTGTTATAGTTTTGGAGAAAATTGTGGTCATTTCATTTATGCGCGAATGTGTTCAGATTGCTTTTCTATTGCATTTGGCACATGGTGACGATTATCTCGAGAGTGCAAAGTAGCCAAATGAAACTTTTACTGGATTTCCACTTACTTTATCAAATCTCATCTCCACCACACAGGACAAGTTTGCATCTGTTATAGTTTTGGAGAAAATTGTGGTCATTTCATTTATGCGCGAATGTGTTCAGATTGCTTTTCTATTGCATTTGGCACATGGTGACGATTATCTCGAGAGTGCAAAGTAGCCAAATGAAACTTTTACTGGATTTCAACTTACTTTTTTAAATCTCATCTCCACCACACAGGACAAGTATGCATCTGTTATAGTTTTGGAGAAAATTGTGGTCATTTCATTTATGCGTGAATGTGTTCAGATTGCTTTTCTATTGCATTTGGCACATGGTGACGTTTATCTCGAGAGTGCAAAGTAGCCAAATGAAACTTTTACTGGATTTCCACTTACTTTATCAAATCTCATCTCCACCACACAGGACAAGTTTGCATCTGTTATAGTTTTGGAGAAAATCGTGGTCATTTCATTTATGCGCGAATGTGTTCAGATTGCTTTTCTATTGCATTTGGCACATGGTGACGATTATCTCGAGAGTGCAAAGTAGCCAAATGAAACTTTTATTGGATTTCCACTTACTTTATCAAATCTCATCTCCACCACACAGGACAAGTTTGCATCTGTTATAGTTTTGGAGAAAATTGTGGTCATTTCATTTATGCGCGAATGTGTTCAGATTGCTTTTCTATTGCATTTGGCACATGGTGACGATTATCTCGAGAGTGCAAAGTAGCCAAGTGAAACTTTTACTGGATTTCCACTTACTTTATCAAATCTCATCTCCACCACACAGGACAAGTTTGCATCTGTTATAGTTTTGGAGAAAATTGTGGTCATTTCATTTATGCGCGAATGTGTTCAGATTGCTTTTCTATTGCATTTGGCACATGGTGACGATTATCTCGAGAGTGCAAAGTAGCCAAATGAAACTTTTACTGGATTTTTACTTACTTTATCAAATCTCATCTCCACCACACAGGACAAGTTTGCATCTGTTATAGTTTTGGAGAAAATTGTGGTCATTTCATTTATGCGCGAATGTGTTCAGATTGCTTTTCTATTGCATTTGGAACATGGTGACGATTATCTCGAGAGTGCAAAGTAGCCAAATGAAACTTTTACTGGATTTCCACTTACTTTATCAAATCTCATCTCCACCACACAGGACAAGTTTGCATCTGTTATAGTTTTGGAGAAAATTGTGGTCATTTCATTTATGCGCGAATGTGTTCAGATTGCTTTTCTATTGCATTTGGCACATGGTGACGATTATCTCGAGAGTGCAAAGTAGCCAAATGAAACTTTTACTGGATTTCCACTTACTTTATCAAATCTCATCTCCACCACACAGGACAAGTTTGCATCTGTTATAGTTTTGGAGAAAATTGTGGTCATTTCATTTATGCGCGAATGTGTTCAGATTGCTTTTCTATTGCATTTGGCACATGGTGACGATTATCTCGAGAGTGCAAAGTAGCCAAATGAAACTTTTACTGGATTTCCACTTACTTTATCAAATCTCATCTCCACCACACAGGACAAGTTTGCATCTGTTATAGTTTTGGAGAAAATTGTGGTCATTTCATTTATGCGCGAATGTGTTCAGATTGCTTTTCTATTGCATTTGGCACATGGTGACAATTATCTCGAGAGTGCAAAGTAGCCAAATGAAACTTTTACTGGATTTCCACTTACTTTATCAAATCTCATCTCCACCACACAGGACAAGTTTGCATCTGTTATAGTTTTGGAGAAAATTGTGGTCATTTCATTTATGCGCGAATGTGTTCAGATTGCTTTTCTATTGCATTTGGCACATGGTGACGATTATCTCGAGAGTGCAAAGTAGCCAAATGCAACTTTAACTGGATTTCCACTTACTTTATCAAATCTCATCTCCACCACACAGGACAAGTTTGCATCTGTTATAGTTTTGGAGAAAATTGTGGTCATTTCATTTATGCGCGAATGTGTTCAGATTGCTTTTCTATTGCATTTGGCACATGGTGACGATTATCTCGAGAGTGCAAAGTAGCCAAATGAAACTTTTACTGGATTTCCACTTACTTTATCAAATCTCATCTCCACCACACAGGACAAGTTTGCATCTGTTATAGTTTTGAAGAAAATTGTGGTCATTTCATTTATGCGCGAATGTGTTCAGATTGCTTTTATATTGCATTTGGCACATGGTGACGAATATCTCGAGAGTGCAAAGTAGCCAAATGAAACTTTTACTGGATTTCCACTTACTTTATCAAATCTCATCTCCACCACACAGGACAAGTTTAAATCTGTTATAGTTTTGGAGAAAATTGTGGTTATTTTTATTTATGCGCGAATGTGTTCAGATTGCTTTTCTATTGCATTTGGCACATGGTGACGATTATCTCGAGAGTGCAAAGTAGCCAAATGAAACTTTTACTGGATTTCCACTTACTTTATCAAATCTCATCTCCACCACACAGGACAAGTTTGCATCTGTTATAGTTTTGGAGAAAATTGTGGTCATTTCATTTATGCGCGAATGTGTTCAGATTGCTTTTCTATTGCATTTGGCACATGGTGACGATTATCTCGAGAGTGCAAAGTAGCCAAATGAAACTTTTACTGGATTTCCACTTACTTTATCAAATCTAATCTCCACCACACAGGACAAGTTTGCATCTGTTATAGTTTTGGAGAAAATTGTGGTCATTTCATTTATGCGCGAATGTGTTCAGATTGCTTTTCTATTGCATTTGGCAGATGGTGACAATTATCTCGAGAGTGCAAAGTAGCCAAATGAAACTTTTACTGGATTTCCACTTACTTTATCAAATCTCATCTCCACCACACAGGACAAGTTTGCATCTGTTATAGTTTTGGAGAAAATTGTGGTCATTTCATTTATGCGCGAATGTGTTCAGATTGCTTTTCTATTGCATTTGGCACATGGTGACGATTATCTCGAGAGTGCAAAGTAGCCAAATGCAACTTTAACTGGATTTCCACTTACTTTATCAAATCTCATCTCCACCACACAGGACAAGTTTGCATCTGTTATAGTTTTGGAGAAAATTGTGGTCATTTCATTTATGCGCGAATGTGTTCAGATTGCTTTTCTATTGCATTTGGCACATGGTGACGATTATCTCGAGAGTGCAAAGTAGCCAAATGAAACTTTTACTGGATTTCCACTTACTTTATCAAATCTCATCTCCACCACACAGGACAAGTTTGCATCTGTTATAGTTTTGAAGAAAATTGTGGTCATTTCATTTATGCGCGAATGTGTTCAGATTGCTTTTATATTGCATTTGGCACATGGTGACGAATATCTCGAGAGTGCAAAGTAGCCAAATGAAACTTTTACTGGATTTCCACTTACTTTATCAAATCTCATCTCCACCACACAGGACAAGTTTAAATCTGTTATAGTTTTGGAGAAAATTGTGGTTATTTTTATTTATGCGCGAATGTGTTCAGATTGCTTTTCTATTGCATTTGGCACATGGTGACGATTATCTCGAGAGTGCAAAGTAGCCAAATGAAACTTTTACTGGATTTCCACTTACTTTATCAAATCTCATCTCCACCACACAGGACAAGTTTGCATCTGTTATAGTTTTGGAGAAAATTGTGGTCATTTCATTTATGCGCGAATGTGTTCAGATTGCTTTTCTATTGCATTTGGCACATGGTGACGATTATCTCGAGAGTGCAAAGTAGCCAAATGAAACTTTTACTGGATTTCCACTTACTTTATCAAATCTAATCTCCACCACACAGGACAAGTTTGCATCTGTTATAGTTTTGGAGAAAATTGTGGTCATTTCATTTATGCGCGAATGTGTTCAGATTGCTTTTCTATTGCATTTGGCACATGGTGACAATTATCTCGAGAGTGCAAAGTAGCCAAATGAAACTTTTACTGGATTTCCACTTACTTTATCAAATCTCATCACCACACAGGACAAGTTTGCATCTGTTATAGTTTTGGAGAAAATTGTGGTCATTTCATTTATGCGCGAATGTGTTCAGATTGCTTTTCTATTGCATTTGGCACATGGTGACGATTATCTCGAGAGTGCAAAGTAGCCAAATGAAACTTTTACTGGATTTCCACTTACTTTATCAAATCTCATCTCCACCACACAGGACAAGTTTGCATCTGTTATAGTTTTGGAGAAAATTGTGGTCATTTCATTTATGCGCGAATGTGTTCAGATTGCTTTTCTATTGCATTTGGCACATGGTGACGATTATCTCGAGAGTGCAAAGTAGCCAAATGAAACTTTTACTGGATTTCCACTTACTTTATCAAATCTCATCTCCACCACACAGGACAAGTTTGCATCTGTTATAGTTTTGGAGAAAATTGTGGTCATTTCATTTATGCACGAATGTGTTCAGATTGCTTTTCTATTGCATTTGGCACATGGTGACGATTATCTCGAGAGTGCAAAGTAGCCAAATGAAACGTTTACTGGATTTCCACTTACTTTATCAAATCTCATCTCCACCACGCAGGAGAAGTTTGCATCTGTTATAGTTTTGGAGAAAATTGTGGTCATTTCATTTATGCGCGAATGTGTTCAGATTGCTTTTCTATTGCATTTGGCACATGGTGACGATTATCTCGAGAGTGCAAAGTAGCCAAATGAAACGTTTACTGGATTTCCACTTACTTAATCAAATCTCATCTCCACCACACAGGACAAGTTTGCATCTGTTATAGTTTTGGAGAAAATTGTGGTCATTTTATTTATGCGCGAATGTGTTCAGATTGCTTTTCTATTGCATTTGGCACATGGTGACGATTATCTCGAGAGTGCAAAGTAGCCAAATGAAATTTTTACTGGATTTCCACTTATTTTTTCAAATCTCATCTCCACCACACAGGACAAGTTTGCATCTGTTATAGTTTTGGAGAAAATTGTGGTCATTTCATTTATGCGCGAATGTGTTCAGATTGCTTTTCTATTGCATTTGGCACATGGTGACGATTATCTCGAGAGTGCAAAGTAGCCAAATGAAACTTTTACTGGATTTCCACTTACTTTATCAAATCTCATCTCCACCACACAGGACAAGTTTGCATCTGTTATAGTTTTGGAGAAAATTGTGGTCATTTCATTTATGCGCGAATGTGTTCAGATTGCTTTTCTATTGCATTTGGCACATGGTGACGATTATCTCGAGAGTGCAAAGTAGCCAAATGAAACTTTTACTGGATTTCCACTTACTTTATCAAATCTAATCTCCACCACACAGGACAAGTTTGCATCTGTTATAGTTTTGGAGAAAATTGTGGTCATTTCATTTATGCGCGAATGTGTTCAGATTGCTTTTCTATTGCATTTGGCACATGGTGACAATTATCTCGAGAGTGCAAAGTAGCCAAATGAAACTTTTACTGGATTTCCACTTACTTTATCAAATCTCATCACCACACAGGACAAGTTTGCATCTGTTATAGTTTTGGAGAAAATTGTGGTCATTTCATTTATGCGCGAATGTGTTCAGATTGCTTTTCTATTGCATTTGGCACATGGTGACGATTATCTCGAGAGTGCAAAGTAGCCAAATGAAACTTTTACTGGATTTCCACTTACTTTATCAAATCTCATCTCCACCACACAGGACAAGTTTGCATCTGTTATAGTTTTGGAGAAAATTGTGGTCATTTCATTTATGCGCGAATGTGTTCAGATTGCTTTTCTATTGCATTTGGCACATGGTGACGATTATCTCGAGAGTGCAAAGTAGCCAAATGAAACTTTTACTGGATTTCCACTTACTTTATCAAATCTCATCTCCACCACACAGGACAAGTTTGCATCTGTTATAGTTTTGGAGAAAATTGTGGTCATTTCATTTATGCACGAATGTGTTCAGATTGCTTTTCTATTGCATTTGGCACATGGTGACGATTATCTCGAGAGTGCAAAGTAGCCAAATGAAACGTTTACTGTTTTTCCACTTACTTTATCAAATCTCATCTCCACCACGCAGGAGAAGTTTGCATCTGTTATAGTTTTGGAGAAAATTGTGGTCATTTCATTTATGCGCGAATGTGTTCAGATTGCTTTTCTATTGCATTTGGCACATGGTGACGATTATCTCGAGAGTGCAAAGTAGCCAAATGAAACGTTTACTGGATTTCCACTTACTTTATCAAATCTCATCTCCACCACACAGGACAAGTTTGCATCTGTTATAGTTTTGGAGAAAATTGTGGTCATTTTATTTATGCGCGAATGTGTTCAGATTGCTTTTCTATTGCATTTGGCACATGGTGACGATTATCTCGAGAGTGCAAAGTAGCCAAATGAAATTTTTACTGGATTTCCACTTATTTTTTCAAATCTCATCTCCACCACACAGGACAAGTTTGCATCTGTTATAGTTTTGGAGAAAATTGTGGTCATTTCATTTATGCGCGAATGTGTTCAGATTGCTTTTCTATTGCATTTGGCACATGGTGACGATTATCTCGAGAGTGCAAAGTAGCCAAATGAAACTTTTACTGGATTTCCACTTACTTTATCAAATCTCATCTCCACCACACAGGACAAGTTTGCATCTGTTATAGTTTTGGAGAAAATTGTGGTCATTTCATTTATGCGCGAATGTGTTCAGATTGCTTTTCTATTGCATTTGGCACATGGTGACGATTATCTCGAGAGTGCAAAGTAGCCAAATGAAACTTTTACTGGATTTCCACTTACTTTATCAAATCTCATCTCCACCACACAGGACAAGTTTGCATCTGTTATAGTTTTGGAGAAAATTGTGGTCATTTCATTTATGCGCGAATGTGTTCAGATTGCTTTTCTATTGCATTTGGCACATGGTGACGATTATCTCGAGAGTGCAAAGTAGCCAAATGAAACTTTTACTGGATTTCCACTTACTTTATCAAATCTCATCTCCACCACACAGGACAAGTTTGCATCTGTTATAGTTTTGGAGAAAATTGTGGTCATTTCATTTATGCGCGAATGTGTTCAGATTGCTTTTCTATTGCATTTGGCACATGGTGACGATTATCTCGAGAGTGCAAAGTAGCCAAATGAAACTTTTACTGGATTTCCACTTACTTTATCAAATCTCATCTCCACCACACAGGACAAGTTTGCATCTGTTATAGTTTTGGAGAAAATTGTGGTCATTTCATTTATGCGCGAATGTGTTCAGATTGCTTTTCTATTGCATTTGGCACATGGTGACGATTATCTCGAGAGTGCAAAGTAGCCAAATGAAACTTTTACTGGATTTCCACTTACTTTATCAAATCTCATCTCCACCACACAGGACAAGTTTGCATCTGTTATAGTTTTGGAGAAAATTGTGGTCATTTCATTTATGCGCGAATGTGTTCAGATTGCTTTTCTATTGCATTTGGCACATGGTGACAATTATCTCGAGAGTGCAAAGTAGCCAAATGAAACTTTTACTGGATTTCCACTTACTTTATCAAATCTCATCTCCACCACACAGGACAAGTTTGCATCTCTTATAGTTTTGGAGAAAATTGTGGTCATTTCATTTATGCGCGAATGTGTTCAGATTGCTTTTCTATTGCATTTGGCAAATGGTGACGATTATCTCGAGAGTGCAAAGTAGCCAAATGAAACTTTTACTGGATTTCCACTTACTTTATCAAATCTCATCTCCACCACACAGGACAAGTTTGCATCTGTTATAGTTTTGGAGAAAATTGTGGTCATTTCATTTATGCGCGAATGTGTTCAGATTGCTTTTCTATTGCATTTGGCACATGGTGACAATTATTTCGAGAGTGCAAAGTAGCCAAATGAAACTTTTACTGGATTTCCACTTACTTTATCAAATCTCATCTCCACCACACAGGACAAGTTTGCATCTGTTATAGTTTTGGAGAAAATTGTGGTCATTTCATTTATGCGCGAATGTGTTCAGATTGCTTTTCTATTGCATTTGGCACATGGTGACGATTATCTCGAGAGTGCAAAGTAGCCAAATGAAACTTTTACTGGATTTCCACTTACTTTATCAAATCTCATCTCCACCACACAGGACAAGTTTGCATCTGTTATAGTTTTGGAGAAAATTGTGGTCATTTCATTTATGCGCGAATGTGTTCAGATTGCTTTTCTATTGCATTTGGCACATGGTGACGATTATCTCGAGAGTGCAAAGTAGCCAAATGAAACTTTTACTGGATTTCCACTTACTTTATCAAATCTCATCTCCACCACACAGGACAAGTTTGCATCTGTTATAGTTTTGGAGAAAATTGTGGTCATTTCATTTATGCGCGAATGTGTTCAGATTGCTTTTCTATTGCATTTGGCACATGGTGACGATTATCTCGAGAGTGCAAAGTAGCCAAATGAAACTTTTACTGGATTTCCACTTACTTTATCAAATCTCATCTCCACCACACAGGACAAGTTTGCATCTGTTATAGTTTTGGAGAAAATTGTGGTCATTTCATTTATGCGCGAATGTGTTCAGATTGCTTTTCTTTTGCATTTGGCACATGGTGACGATTATCTCGAGAGTGCAAAGTAGCCAAATGAAACTTTTACTGGATTTCCACTTACTTTATCAAATCTCATCTCCACCACACAGGACAAGTTTGCATCTGTTATAGTTTTGGAGAAAATTGTGGTCATTTCATTTATGCGCGAATGTGTTCAGATTGCTTTTCTATTGCATTTGGCACATGGTGACAATTATCTCGAGAGTGCAAAGTAGCCAAATGAAACTTTTACTGGATTTCCACTTACTTTATCAAATCTCATCTCCACCACACAGGACAAGTTTGCATCTCTTATAGTTTTGGAGAAAATTGTGGTCATTTCATTTATGCGCGAATGTGTTCAGATTGCTTTTCTATTGCATTTGGCAAATGGTGACGATTATCTCGAGAGTGCAAAGTAGCCAAATGAAACTTTTACTGGATTTCCACTTACTTTATCAAATCTCATCTCCACCACACAGGACAAGTTTGCATCTGTTATAGTTTTGGAGAAAATTGTGGTCATTTCATTTATGCGCGAATGTGTTCAGATTGCTTTTCTATTGCATTTGGCACATGGTGACAATTATTTCGAGAGTGCAAAGTAGCCAAATGAAACTTTTACTGGATTTCCACTTACTTTATCAAATCTCATCTCCACCACACAGGACAAGTTTGCATCTGTTATAGTTTTGGAGAAAATTGTGGTCATTTCATTTATGCGCGAATGTGTTCAGATTGCTTTTATATTGCATTTGGCACATGGTGACGAATATCTCGAGAGTGCAAAGTAGCCAAATGAAACTTTTACTGGATTTCCACTTACTTTATCAAATCTCATCTCCACCACACAGGACAAGTTTAAATCTGTTATAGTTTTGGAGAAAATTGTGGTTATTTTTATTTATGCGCGAATGTGTTCAGATTGCTTTTCTATTGCATTTGGCACATGGTGACGATTATCTCGAGAGTGCAAAGTAGCCAAATGAAACTTTTACTGGATTTCCACTTACTTTATCAAATCTCATCTCCACCACACAGGACAAGTTTGCATCTGTTATAGTTTTGGAGAAAATTGTGGTCATTTCATTTATGCGCGAATGTGTTCAGATTGCTTTTCTATTGCATTTGGCACATGGTGACAATTATCTCGAGAGTGCAAAGTAGCCAAATGAAACTTTTACTGGATTTCCACTTACTTTATCAAATCTCATCACCACACAGGACAAGTTTGCATCTGTTATAGTTTTGGAGAAAATTGTGGTCATTTCATTTATGCGCGAATGTGTTCAGATTGCTTTTCTATTGCATTTGGCACATGGTGACGATTATCTCGAGAGTGCAAAGTAGCCAAATGAAACTTTTACTGGATTTCCACTTACTTTATCAAATCTCATCTCCACCACACAGGACAAGTTTGCATCTGTTATAGTTTTGGAGAAAATTGTGGTCATTTCATTTATGCGCGAATGTGTTCAGATTGCTTTTCTATTGCATTTGGCACATGGTGACGATTATCTCGAGAGTGCAAAGTAGCCAAATGAAACTTTTACTGGATTTCCACTTACTTTATCAAATCTCATCTCCACCACACAGGACAAGTTTGCATCTGTTATAGTTTTGGAGAAAATTGTGGTCATTTCATTTATGCGCGAATGTGTTCAGATTGCTTTTCTATTGCATTTGGCACATGGTGACGATTATCTCGAGAGTGCAAAGTAGCCAAATGAAACGTTTACTGGATTTCCACTTACTTTATCAAATCTCATCTCCACCACGCAGGAGAAGTTTGCATCTGTTATAGTTTTGGAGAAAATTGTGGTCATTTCATTTATGCGCGAATGTGTTCAGATTGCTTTTCTATTGCATTTGGCACATGGTGACGATTATCTCGAGAGTGCAAAGTAGCCAAATGAAACGTTTACTGGATTTTCACTTACTTTATCAAATCTCATCTCCACCACACAGGACAAGTTTGCATCTGTTATAGTTTTGGAGAAAATTGTGGTCATTTCATTTATGCGCGAATGTGTTCAGATTGCTTTTCTATTGCATTTGGCACATGGTGACGATTATCTCGAGAGTGCAAAGTAGCCAAATGAAATTTTTACTGGATTTCCACTTACTTTATCAAATCTCATCTCCACCACACAGGACAAGTTTGCATCTGTTATAGTTTTGGAGAAAATTGTGGTCATTTCATTTATGCGCGAATGTGTTCAGATTGCTTTTCTATTGCATTTGGCACATGGTGACGATTATCTCGAGAGTGCAAAGTAGCCAAATGAAACTTTTACTGGATTTCAACTTACTTTTTTAAATCTCATCTCCACCACACAGGACAAGTATGCATCTGTTATAGTTTTGGAGAAAATTGTGGTCATTTCATTTATGCGCGAATGTGTTCAGATTGCTTTTCCATTGCATTTGGCACATGGTGACGATTATCTCGAGAGTGCAAAGTAGCCAAATGAAACTTTTACTGGATTTCCACTTACTTTATCAAATCTCATCTCCACCACACAGGACAAGTTTGCATCTGTTATAGTTTTGGAGAAAATTGTGGTCATTTCATTTATGCGCGAATGTGTTCAGATTGCTTTTCTATTGCATTTGGCACATGGTGACGATTATCTCGAGAGTGCAAAGTAGCCAAATGAAACTTTTACTGGATTTCCACTTACTTTATCAAATCTCATCTCCACCACACAAGACAAGTTTGCATCTGTTATAGTTTTGGAGAAAATTGTGGTCATTTCATTTATGCGCGAATGTGTTCAGATTGAATTTCTATTGCATTTGGCACATGGTGACGATTATCTCGAGAGTGCAAAGTAGCCAAATGAAACTTTTACTGGATTTCCACTTACTTTATCAAATCTCATCTCCACCACACAGGACAAGTTTAAATCTGTTATAGTTTTGGAGAAAATTGTGGTTATTTTTATTTATGCGCGAATGTGTTCAGATTGCTTTTCTATTGCATTTGGCACATGGTGACGATTATCTCGAGAGTGCAAAGTAGCCAAATGAAACTTTTACTGGATTTCCACTTACTTTATCAAATATCATCTCCACCACACAGGACAAGTTTGCATCTGTTATAGTTTTGGAGAAAATTGTGGTCATTTCATTTATGCGCGAATGTGTTCAGATTGCTTTTCTATTGCATTTGGCACATGGTGACGATTATCTCGAGAGTGCAAAGTAGCCAAATGAAACTTTTACTGGATTTCCACTTACTTTATCAAATCTAATCTCCACCACACAGGACAAGTTTGCATCTGTTATAGTTTTGGAGAAAATTGTGGTCATTTCATTTATGCGCGAATGTGTTCAGATTGCTTTTCTATTGCATTTGGCAGATGGTGACAATTATCTCGAGAGTGCAAAGTAGCCAAATGAAACTTTTACTGGATTTCCACTTACTTTATCAAATCTCATCTCCACCACACAGGACAAGTTTGCATCTGTTATAGTTTTGGAGAAAATTGTGGTCATTTCATTTATGCGCGAATGTGTTCAGATTGCTTTTCTATTGCATTTGGCACATGGTGACGATTATCTCGAGAGTGCAAAGTAGCCAAATGCAACTTTAACTGGATTTCCACTTACTTTATCAAATCTCATCTCCACCACACAGGACAAGTTTGCATCTGTTATAGTTTTGGAGAAAATTGTGGTCATTTCATTTATGCGCGAATGTGTTCAGATTGCTTTTCTATTGCATTTGGCACATGGTGACGATTATCTCGAGAGTGCAAAGTAGCCAAATGAAACTTTTACTGGATTTCCACTTACTTTATCAAATCTCATCTCCACCACACAGGACAAGTTTGCATCTGTTATAGTTTTGAAGAAAATTGTGGTCATTTCATTTATGCGCGAATGTGTTCAGATTGCTTTTATATTGCATTTGGCACATGGTGACGAATATCTCGAGAGTGCAAAGTAGCCAAATGAAACTTTTACTGGATTTCCACTTACTTTATCAAATCTCATCTCCACCACACAGGACAAGTTTAAATCTGTTATAGTTTTGGAGAAAATTGTGGTTATTTTTATTTATGCGCGAATGTGTTCAGATTGCTTTTCTATTGCATTTGGCACATGGTGACGATTATCTCGAGAGTGCAAAGTAGCCAAATGAAACTTTTACTGGATTTCCACTTACTTTATCAAATCTCATCTCCACCACACAGGACAAGTTTGCATCTGTTATAGTTTTGGAGAAAATTGTGGTCATTTCATTTATGCGCGAATGTGTTCAGATTGCTTTTCTATTGCATTTGGCACATGGTGACGATTATCTCGAGAGTGCAAAGTAGCCAAATGAAACTTTTACTGGATTTCCACTTACTTTATCAAATCTAATCTCCACCACACAGGACAAGTTTGCATCTGTTATAGTTTTGGAGAAAATTGTGGTCATTTCATTTATGCGCGAATGTGTTCAGATTGCTTTTCTATTGCATTTGGCACATGGTGACAATTATCTCGAGAGTGCAAAGTAGCCAAATGAAACTTTTACTGGATTTCCACTTACTTTATCAAATCTCATCACCACACAGGACAAGTTTGCATCTGTTATAGTTTTGGAGAAAATTGTGGTCATTTCATTTATGCGCGAATGTGTTCAGATTGCTTTTCTATTGCATTTGGCACATGGTGACGATTATCTCGAGAGTGCAAAGTAGCCAAATGAAACTTTTACTGGATTTCCACTTACTTTATCAAATCTCATCTCCACCACACAGGACAAGTTTGCATCTGTTATAGTTTTGGAGAAAATTGTGGTCATTTCATTTATGCGCGAATGTGTTCAGATTGCTTTTCTATTGCATTTGGCACATGGTGACGATTATCTCGAGAGTGCAAAGTAGCCAAATGAAACTTTTACTGGATTTCCACTTACTTTATCAAATCTCATCTCCACCACACAGGACAAGTTTGCATCTGTTATAGTTTTGGAGAAAATTGTGGTCATTTCATTTATGCGCGAATGTGTTCAGATTGCTTTTCTATTGCATTTGGCACATGGTGACGATTATCTCGAGAGTGCAAAGTAGCCAAATGAAACGTTTACTGGATTTCCACTTACTTTATTAAATCTCATCTCCACCACGCAGGAGAAGTTTTCATCTGTTATAGTTTTGGAGAAAATTGTGGTCATTTCATTTATGCGCGAATGTGTTCAGATTGCTTTTCTATTGCATTTGGCACATGGTGACGATTATCTCGAGAGTGCAAAGTAGCCAAATGAAACGTTTACTGGATTTCCACTTACTTTATCAAATCTCATCTCCACCACACAGGACAAGTTTGCATCTGTTATAGTTTTGGAGAAAATTGTGGTCATTTCATTTATGCGCGAATGTGTTCAGATTGCTTTTCTATTGCATTTGGCACATGGTGACGATTATCTCGAGAGTGCAAAGTAGCCAAATGAAACTTTTACTGGATTTCCTCTTACTTTATCAAATCTCATCTCCACCACACAGGACAAGTTTGCATCTCTTATAGTTTTGGAGAAAATTGTGGTCATTTCATTTATGCGCGAATGTGTTCAGATTGCTTTTCTATTGCATTTGGCACATGGTGACGATTATCTCGAGAGTGCAAAGTAGCCAAATGAAACTTTTACTGGATTTCCACTTACTTTATCAAATCTCATCTCCACCACACAGGACAAGTTTGCATCTGTTATAGTTTTGGAGAAAATTGTGGTCATTTCATTTATGCGCGAATGTGTTCAGATTGCTTTTCTATTGCATTTGGCACATGGTGACGATTATCTCGAGAGTGCAAAGTAGCCAAATGAAACTTTTACTGGATTTCCACTTACTTTATCAAATCTCATCTCCACCACACAGGACAAGTTTGCATCTGTTATAGTTTTGGAGAAAATTGTGGTCATTTCATTTATGCGCGAATGTGTTCAGATTGCTTTTCTATTGCATTTGGCACATGGTGACGATTATCTCGAGAGTGCAAAGTAGCCAAATGAAACTTTTACTGGATTTCCACTTACTTTATCAAATCTCATCTCCACCACACAGGACAAGTTTGCATCTGTTATAGTTTTGGAGAAAATTGTGGTCATTTCATTTATGCGCGAATGTGTTCAGATTGCTTTTCTATTGCATTTGGCACATGGTGACGATTATCTCGAGAGTGCAAAGTAGCCAAATGAAACTTTTACTGGATTTCCACTTACTTTATCAAATCTCATCTCCACCACACAGGACAAGTTTGCATCTCTTATAGTTTTGGAGAAAATTGTGGTCATTTCATTTATGCGCGAATGTGTTCAGATTGCTTTTCTATTGCATTTGGCAAATGGTGACGATTATCTCGAGAGTGCAAAGTAGCCAAATGAAACTTTTACTGGATTTCCACTTACTTTATCAAATCTCATCTCCACCACACAGGACAAGTTTGCATCTGTTATAGTTTTGGAGAAAATTGTGGTCATTTCATTTATGCGCGAATGTGTTCAGATTGCTTTTCTATTGCATTTGGCACATGGTGACGATTATCTCGAGAGTGCAAAGTAGCCAAATGAAACTTTTACTGGATTTCCACTTACTTTATCAAATCTCATCTCCACCACACAGGACAAGTTTGCATCTGTTATAGTTTTGGAGAAAATTGTGGTCATTTCATTTATGCGCGAATGTGTTCAGATTGCTTTTCTATTGCATTTGGCACATGGTGACGATTATCTCGAGAGTGCAAAGCAGCCAAATGCAACTTTAACTGGATTTCCACTTACTTTATCAAATCTCATCTCCACCACACAGGACAAGTTTGCATCTGTTATAGTTTTGGAGAAAATTGTGGTCATTTAATTTATGCGCGAATGTGTTCAGATTGCTTTTCTATTGCATTTGGCACATGGTGACGATTATCTCGAGAGTGCAAAGTAGCCAAATGAAACTTTTACTGGATTTCCACTTACTTTATCAAATCTCATCTCCACCACACAGGACAAGTTTGCATCTGTTATAGTTTTGAAGAAAATTGTGGTCATTTCATTTATGCGCGAATGTGTTCAGATTGCTTTTATATTGCATTTGGCACATGGTGACGAATATCTCGAGAGTGCAAAGTAGCCAAATGAAACTTTTACTGGATTTCCACTTACTTTATCAAATCTCATCTCCACCACACAGGACAAGTTTGCATCTGTTATAGTTTTGGAGAAAATTGTGGTCATTTCATTTATGCGCGAATGTGTTCAGATTGCTTTTATATTGCATTTGGCACATGGTGACGAATATCTCGAGAGTGCAAAGTAGCCAAATGAAACTTTTACTGGATTTCCACTTACTTTATCAAATCTCATCTCCACCACACAGGACAAGTTTAAATCTGTTCTAGTTTTGGAGAAAATTGTGGTTATTTTTATTTATGTGCGAATGTGTTCAGATTGCTTTTCTATTGCATTTGGCACATGGTGACGATTATCTCGAGAGTGCAAAGTAGCCAAATGAAACTTTTACTGGATTTCCACTTACTTTATCAAATCTCATCTCCACCACACAGGACAAGTTTGCATCTGTTATAGTTTTGGAGAAAATTGTGGTCATTTCATTTATGCGCGAATGTGTTCAGATTGCTTTTCTATTGCATTTGGCACATGGTGACGATTATCTCGAGAGTGCAAAGTAGCCAAATGAAACTTTTACTGGATTTCCACTTACTTTATCAAATCTCATCTCCACCACACAGGACAAGTTTGCATCTGTTATAGTTTTGGAGAAAATTGTGGTCATTTCATTTATGCGCGAATGTGTTCAGATTGCTTTTCTATTGCATTTGGCACATGGTGACGATTATCTCAAGAGTGCAAAGTAGCCAAATGAAACTTTTACTGGATTTCCACTTACTTTATCAAATCTCATCTCCACCACACAGGACAAGTTTGCATCTGTTATAGTTTTGGAGAAAATTGTGGTCATTTCATTTATGCGCGAATGTGTTCAGATTGCTTTTCTATTGCATTTGGCACATGGTGACGATTATCTCGAGAGTGCAAAGTAGCCAAATGAAACGTTTACTGGATTTCCACTTACTTTATCAAATCTCATCTCCACCACGCAGGAGAAGTTTGCATCTGTTATAGTTTTGGAGAAAATTGTGGTCATTTCATTTATGCGCGAATGTGTTCAGATTGCTTTTCTATTGCATTTGGCACATGGTGACGATTATCTCGAGAGTGCAAAGTAGCCAAATGAAACGTTTACTGGATTTCCACTTACTTTATCAAATCTCATCTCCACCACACAGGACAAGTTTGCATCTGTTATAGTTTTGGAGAAAATTGTGGTCATTTTATTTATGCGCGAATGTGTTCAGATTGCTTTTCTATTGCATTTGGCACATGGTGACGATTATCTCGAGAGTGCAAAGTAGCCAAATGAAATTTTTACTGGATTTCCACTTATTTTTTCAAATCTCATCTCCACCACACAGGACAAGTTTGCATCTGTTATAGTTTTGGAGAAAATTGTGGTCATTTCATTTATGCGCGAATGTGTTCAGATTGCTTTTCTATTGCATTTGGCACATGGTGACGATTATCTCGAGAGTGCAAAGTAGCCAAATGAAACTTTTACTGGATTTCAACTTACTTTTTTAAATCTCATCTCCACCACACAGGACAAGTATGCATCTGTTATAGTTTTGGAGAAAATTGTGGTCATTTCATTTATGCGCGAATGTGTTCAGATTGCTTTTCTATTGCATTTGGCACATGGTGACGATTATCTCGAGAGTGCAAAGTAGCCAAATGAAACTTTTACTGGATTTCCACTTACTTTATCAAATCTCATCTCCACCACACAGGACAAGTTTGCATCTGTTATAGTTTTGGAGAAAATTGTGGTCATTTCATTTATGCGCGAATGTGTTCAGATTGCTTTTCTATTGCATTTGGCACATGGTGACGATTATCTCGAGAGTGCAAAGTAGCCAAATGAAACTTTTACTGGATTTCCACTTACTTTATCAAATCTCATCTCCACCACACAGGACAAGTTTGCATCTGTTATAGTTTTGGAGAAAATTGTGGTCATTTCATTTATGCGCGAATGTGTTCAGATTGCTTTTCTATTGCATTTGGCACATGGTGATGATTATCTCGAGAGTGCAAAGTAGCCAAATGAAACTTTTACTGGATTTCCACTTACTTTATCAAATCTCATCTCCACCACACAGGACAAGTTTGCATCTGTTATAGTTTTGGAGAAAATTGTGGTCATTTCATTTATGCGCGAATGTGTTCAGATTGCTTTTCTATTGCATTTGGCACATGGTGACGATTATCTCGAGAGTGCAAAGTAGCCAAATGAAACTTTTACTGGATTTCCACTTACTTTATCAAATCTCATCTCCACCACACAGGACAAGTTTGCATCTGTTATAGTTTTGGAGAAAATTGTGGTCATTTCATTTATGCGCGAATGTGTTCAGATTGCTTTTCTATTGCATTTGGCACATGGTGACGATTATCTCGAGAGTGCAAAGTAGCCAAATGAAACTTTTACTGGATTTCCACTTACTTTATCAAATCTCATCTCCACCACACAGGACAAGTTTGCATCTGTTATAGTTTTGGAGAAAATTGTGGTCATTTCATTTATGCGCGAATGTGTTCAGATTGCTTTTCTATTGCATTTGGCACATGGTGACAATTATCTCGAGAGTGCAAAGTAGCCAAATGAAACTTTTACTGGATTTCCACTTACTTTATCAAATCTCATCTCCACCACACAGGACAAGTTTGCATCTCTTATAGTTTTGGAGAAAATTGTGGTCATTTCATTTATGCGCGAATGTGTTCAGATTGCTTTTCTATTGCATTTGGCAAATGGTGACGATTATCTCGAGAGTGCAAAGTAGCCAAATGAAACTTTTACTGGATTTCCACTTACTTTATCAAATCTCATCTCCACCACACAGGACAAGTTTGCATCTGTTATAGTTTTGGAGAAAATTGTGGTCATTTCATTGATGCGCGAATGTGTTCAGATTGCTTTTCTATTGCATTTGGCACATGGTGACGATTATCTCGAGAGTGCAAAGTAGCCAAATGAAACTTTTACTGGATTTCCACTTACTTTATCAAATCTCATCTCCACCACACAGGACAAGTTTGCATCTGTTATAGTTTTGGAGAAAATTGTGGTCATTTCATTTATGCGCGAATGTGTTCAGATTGCTTTTCTATTGCATTTGGCACATGGTGACAATTATTTCGAGAGTGCAAAGTAGCCAAATGAAACTTTTACTGGATTTCCACTTACTTTATCAAATCTCATCTCCACCACACAGGACAAGTTTGCATCTGTTATAGTTTTGGAGAAAATTGTGGTCATTTCATTTATGCGCGAATGTGTTCAGATTGCTTTTCTATTGCATTTGGCACATGGTGACGATTATCTCGAGAGTGCAAAGCAGCCAAATGCAACTTTAACTGGATTTCCACTTACTTTATCAAATCTCATCTCCACCACACAGGACAAGTTTGCATCTGTTATAGTTTTGGAGAAAATTGTGGTCATTTCATTTATGCGCGAATGTGTTCAGATTGCTTTTCTATTGCATTTGGCACATGGTGACGATTATCTCGAGAGTGCAAAGTAGCCAAATGAAACTTTTACTGGATTTCCACTTACTTTATCAAATCTCATCTCCACCACACAGGACAAGTTTGCATCTGTTATAGTTTTGAAGAAAATTGTGGTCATTTCATTTATGCGCGAATGTGTTCAGATTGCTTTTATATTGCATTTGGCACATGGTGACGAATATCTCGAGAGTGCAAAGTAGCCAAATGAAACTTTTACTGGATTTCCACTTACTTTATCAAATCTCATCTCCACCACACAGGACAAGTTTGCATCTGTTATAGTTTTGGAGAAAATTGTGGTCATTTCATTTATGCGCGAATGTGTTCAGATTGCTTTTATATTGCATTTGGCACATGGTGACGAATATCTCGAGAGTGCAAAGTAGCCAAATGAAACTTTTACTGGATTTCCACTTACTTTATCAAATCTCATCTCCACCACACAGGACAAGTTTAAATCTGTTCTAGTTTTGGAGAAAATTGTGGTTATTTTTATTTATGTGCGAATGTGTTCAGATTGCTTTTCTATTGCATTTGGCACATGGTGACGATTATCTCGAGAGTGCAAAGTAGCCAAATGAAACTTTTACTGGATTTCCACTTACTTTATCAAATCTCATCTCCACCACACAGGACAAGTTTGCATCTGTTATAGTTTTGGAGAAAATTGTGGTCATTTCATTTATGCGCGAATGTGTTCAGATTGCTTTTCTATTGCATTTGGCACATGGTGACAATTATCTCGAGAGTGCAAAGTAGCCAAATGAAACTTTTACTGGATTTCCACTTACTTTATCAAATCTCATCACCACACAGGACAAGTTTGCATCTGTTATAGTTTTGGAGAAAATTGTGGTCATTTCATTTATGCGCGAATGTGTTCAGATTGCTTTTCTATTGCATTTGGCACATGGTGACGATTATCTCGAGAGTGCAAAGTAGCCAAATGAAACTTTTACTGGATTTCCACTTACTTTATCAAATCTCATCTCCACCACACAGGACAAGTTTGCATCTGTTATAGTTTTGGAGAAAATTGTGGTCATTTCATTTATGCGCGAATGTGTTCAGATTGCTTTTCTATTGTATTTGGCACATGGTGACGATTATCTCGAGAGTGCAAAGTAGCCAAATGAAACTTTTACTGGATTTCCACTTACTTTATCAAATCTCATCTCCACCACACAGGACAAGTTTGCATCTGTTATAGTTTTGGAGAAAATTGTGGTCATTTCATTTATGCGCGAATGTGTTCAGATTGCTTTTCTATTGCATTTGGCACATGGTGACGATTATCTCGAGAGTGCAAAGTAGCCAAATGAAACGTTTACTGGATTTCCACTTACTTTATCAAATCTCATCTCCACCACGCAGGAGAAGTTTGCATCTGTTATAGTTTTGGAGAAAATTGTGGTCATTTCATTTATGCGCGAATGTGTTCAGATTGCTTTTCTATTGCATTTGGCACATGGTGACGATTATCTCGAGAGTGCAAAGTAGCCAAATGAAACGTTTACTGGATTTCCACTTACTTTATCAAATCTCATCTCCACCACACAGGACAAGTTTGCATCTGTTATAGTTTTGGAGAAAATTGTGGTCATTTCATTTATGCGCGAATGTGTTCAGATTGCTTTTCTATTGCATTTGGCACATGGTGACGATTATCTCGAGAGTGCAAAGTAGCCAAATGAAATTTTTACTGGATTTCCACTTACTTTATCAAATCTCATCTCCACCACACAGGACAAGTTTGCATCTGTTATAGTTTTGGAGAAAATTGTGGTCATTTCATTTATGCGCGAATGTGTTCAGATTGCTTTTCTATTGCATTTGGCACATGGTGACGATTATCTCGAGAGTGCAAAGTAGCCAAATGAAACTTTTACTGGATTTCAACTTACTTTTTTAAATCTCATCTCCACCACACAGGACAAGTATGCATCTGTTATAGTTTTGGAGAAAATTGTGGTCATTTCATTTATGCGCGAATGTGTTCAGATTGCTTTTCCATTGCATTTGGCACATGGTGACGATTATCTCGAGAGTGCAAAGTAGCCAAATGAAACTTTTACTGGATTTCCACTTACTTTATCAAATCTCATCTCCACCACACAGGACAAGTTTGCATCTGTTATAGTTTTGGAGAAAATTGTGGTCATTTCATTTATGCGCGAATGTGTTCAGATTGCTTTTCTATTGCATTTGGCACATGGTGACGACTATCTCGAGAGTGCAAAGTAGCCAAATGAAACTTTTACTGGATTTCCACTTACTTTATCAAATCTCATCTCCACCACACAAGACAAGTTTGCATCTGTTATAGTTTTGGAGAAAATTGTGGTCATTTCATTTATGCGCGAATGTGTTCAGATTGAATTTCTATTGCATTTGGCACATGGTGACGATTATCTCGAGAGTGCAAAGTAGCCAAATGAAACTTTTACTGGATTTCCACTTACTTTATCAAATCTCATCACCACACAGGACAAGTTTGCATCTGTTATAGTTTTGGAGAAAATTGTGGTCATTTCATTTATGCGCGAATGTGTTCAGATTGCTTTTCTATTGCATTTGGCACATGGTGACGATTATCTCGAGAGTGCAAAGTAGCCAAATGAAACTTTTACTGGATTTCCACTTACTTTATCAAATCTCATCTCCACCACACAGGACAAGTTTGCATCTGTTATAGTTTTGGAGAAAATTGTGGTCATTTCATTTATGCGCGAATGTGTTCAGATTGCTTTTCTATTGCATTTGGCACATGGTGACGATTATCTCGAGAGTGCAAAGTAGCCAAATGAAACTTTTACTGGATTTCCACTTACTTTATCAAATCTCATCTCCACCACACAGGACAAGTTTGCATCTGTTATAGTTTTGGAGAAAATTGTGGTCATTTCATTTATGCGCGAATGTGTTCAGATTGCTTTTCTATTGCATTTGGCACATGGTGACGATTATCTCGAGAGTGCAAAGTAGCCAAATGAAACTTTTACTGGATTTCCACTTACTTTATCAAATCTAATCTCCACCACACAGGACAAGTTTGCATCTGTTATAGTTTTGGAGAAAATTGTGGTCATTTCATTTATGCGCGAATGTGTTCAGATTGCTTTTCTATTGCATTTGGCACATGGTGACAATTATCTCGAGAGTGCAAAGTAGCCAAATGAAACTTTTACTGGATTTCCACTTACTTTATCAAATCTCATCTCCACCACACAGGACAAGTTTGCATCTGTTATAGTTTTGGAGAAAATTGTGGTCATTTCATTTATGCGCGAATGTGTTCAGATTGCTTTTCTATTGCATTTGGCACATGGTGACGATTATCTCGAGAGTGCAAAGTAGCCAAATGAAACTTTTACTGGATTTCCACTTACTTTATCAAATCTCATCACCACACAGGACAAGTTTGCATCTGTTATAGTTTTGGAGAAAATTGTGGTCATTTCATTTATGCGCGAATGTGTTCAGATTGCTTTTCTATTGCATTTGGCACATGGTGACGATTATCTCGAGAGTGCAAAGTAGCCAAATGAAACTTTTACTGGATTTCCACTTACTTTATCAAATCTCATCTCCACCACACAGGACAAGTTTGCATCTGTTATAGTTTTGGAGAAAATTGTGGTCATTTCATTTATGCGCGAATGTGTTCAGATTGCTTTTCTATTGCATTTGGCACATGGTGACGATTATCTCGAGAGTGCAAAGTAGCCAAATGAAACTTTTACTGGATTTCCACTTACTTTATCAAATCTCATCTCCACCACACAGGACAAGTTTGCATCTGTTATAGTTTTGGAGAAAATTGTGGTCATTTAATTTATGCGCGAATGTGTTCAGATTGCTTTTCTATTGCATTTGGCACATGGTGACGATTATCTCGAGAGTGCAAAGTAGCCAAATGAAACTTTTACTGGATTTCCACTTACTTTATCAAATCTCATCTCCACCACACAGGACAAGTTTGCATCTGTTATAGTTTTGGAGAAAATTGTGGTCATTTCATTTATGCGCGAATGTGTTCAGATTGCTTTTCTATTGCATTTGGCACATGGTGACGATTATCTCGAGAGTGCAAAGTAGCCAAATGAAACTTTTACTGGATTTCCACTTACTTTATCAAATCTCATCTCCACCACACAGGACAAGTTTGCATCTGTTATAGTTTTGGAGAAAATTGTGGTCATTTAATTTATGCGCGAATGTGTTCAGATTGCTTTTCTATTGCATTTGGCACATGGTGACGATTATCTCGAGAGTGCAAAGTAGCCAAATGAAACTTTTACTGGATTTCCACTTACTTTATCAAATCTCATCTCCACCACACAGGACAAGTTTGCATCTGTTATAGTTTTGGAGAAAATTGTGGTCATTTCATTTATGCGCGAATGTGTTCAGATTGCTTTTCTATTGCATTTGGCACATGGTGACGATTATCTCGAGAGTGCAAAGTAGCCAAATGAAACTTTTACTGGATTTCCACTTACTTTATCAAATCTCATCTCCACCACACAGGACAAGTTTGCATCTGTTATAGTTTTGGAGAAAATTGTGGTCATTTCATTTATCCGCGAATGTGTTCAGATTGCTTTTCTATTGCATTTGGCACATGGTGACGATTATCTCGAGAGTGCAAAGTAGCCAAATTAAACTTTTACTGGATTTCCACTTACTTTATCAAATCTCATCTCCACCACACAGGACAAGTTTGCATCTGTTATAGTTTTGGAGAAAATTGTGGTCATTTCATTTATGCGCGAATGTGTTCAGATTGCTTTTCTATTGCATTTGGCACATGGTGACGATTATCTCGAGAGTGCAAAGTAGCCAAATGAAACTTTTACTGGATTTCCACTTACTTTATCAAATCTCATCACCACACAGGACAAGTTTGCATCTGTTATAGTTTTGGAGAAAATTGTGGTCATTTCATTTATGCGCGAATGTGTTCAGATTGCTTTTCTATTGCATTTGGCACATGGTGACGATTATCTCGAGAGTGCAAAGTAGCCAAATGAAACTTTTACTGGATTTCCACTTACTTTATCAAATCTCATCTCCACCACACAGGACAAGTTTGCATCTGTTATAGTTTTGGAGAAAATTGTGGTCATTTCATTTATGCGCGAATGTGTTCAGATTGCTTTTCTATTGCATTTGGCACATGGTGACGATTATCTCGAGAGTGCAAAGTAGCCAAATGAAACTTTTACTGGATTTCCACTTACTTTATCAAATCTCATCTCCACCACACAGGACAAGTTTGCATCTGTTATAGTTTTGGAGAAAATTGTGGTCATTTAATTTATGCGCGAATGTGTTCAGATTGCTTTTCTATTGCATTTGGCACATGGTGACGATTATCTCGAGAGTGCAAAGTAGCCAAATGAAACTTTTACTGGATTTCCACTTACTTTATCAAATCTCATCTCCACCACACAGGACAAGTTTGCATCTGTTATAGTTTTGGAGAAAATTGTGGTCATTTCATTTATGCGCGAATGTGTTCAGATTGCTTTTCTATTGCATTTGGCACATGGTGACGATTATCTCGAGAGTGCAAAGTAGCCAAATGAAACTTTTACTGGATTTCCACTTACTTTATCAAATCTCATCTCCACCACACAGGACAAGTTTGCATCTGTTATAGTTTTGGAGAAAATTGTGGTCATTTCATTTATCCGCGAATGTGTTCAGATTGCTTTTCTATTGCATTTGGCACATGGTGACGATTATCTCGAGAGTGCAAAGTAGCCAAATTAAACTTTTACTGGATTTCCACTTACTTTATCAAATCTCATCTCCACCACACAGGACAAGTTTGCATCTGTTATAGTTTTGGAGAAAATTGTGGTCATTTCATTTATGCGCGAATGTGTTCAGATTGCTTTTATATTGCATTTGGCACATGGTGACGCTTATCTCGAGAGTGCAAAGTAGCCAAATGAAACTTTTACTGGATTTCCACTTACTTTATCAAATCTCATCTCCACCACACAGGACAAGTTTGCATCTGTTATAGTTTTGGAGAAAATTGTGGTAATTTAATTTATGCGCGAATGTGTTCAGATTGCTTTTCTATTGCATTTGGCACATGGTGACGATTATCTCGAGAGTGCAAAGTAGCCAAATGAAACTTTTACTGGATTTCCACTTACTTTATCAAATCTCATCTCCACCACACAGGACAAGTTTGCATCTGTTATAGTTTTGAAGAAAATTGTGGTCATTTCATTTATGCGCGAATGTGTTCAGATTGCTTTTATATTGCATTTGGCACATGGTGACGAATATCTCGAGAGTGCAAAGTAGCCAAATGAAACTTTTACTAAATTTCCACTTACTTTATCAAATCTCATCTCCACCACACAGGACAAGTTTAAATCTGTTATAGTTTTGGAGAAAATTGTGGTTATTTTTATTTATGCGCGAATGTGTTCAGATTGCTTTTCTATTGCATTTGGCACATGGTGACGATTATCTCGAGAGTGCAAAGTAGCCAAATGAAACTTTTACTGGATTTCCACTTACTTTATCAAATCTCATCTCCACCACACAGGACAAGTTTGCATCTGTTATAGTTTTGGAGAAAATTGTGGTCATTTCATTTATGCGCGAATGTGTTCAGATTGCTTTTCTATTGCATTTGGCACATGGTGACGATTATCTCGAGAGTGCAAAGTAGCCAAATGAAACTTTTACTGGATTTCCACTTACTTTATCAAATCTCATCTCCACCACACAGGACAAGTTTGCATCTGTTATAGTTTTGGAGAAAATTGTGGTCATTTCATTTATGCGCGAATGTGTTCAGATTGCTTTTCTATTGCATTTGGCACATGGTGACGATTATCTCGAGAGTGCAAAGTAGCCAAATGAAACTTTTACTGGATTTCCACTTACTTTATCAAATCTCATCTCCACCACACAGGACAAGTTTGCATCTGTTATAGTTTTGGAGAAAATTGTGGTCATTTCATTTATGCGCGAATGTGTTCAGATTGCTTTTCTATTGCATTTGGCACATGGTGACGATTATCTCGAGAGTGCAAAGTAGCCAAATGAAACTTTTACTGGATTTCCACTTACTTTATCAAATCTCATCTCCACCACACAGGACAAGTTTGCATCTGTTATAGTTTTGGAGAAAATTGTGGTCATTTCATTTATCCGCGAATGTGTTCAGATTGCTTTTCTATTGCATTTGGCACATGGTGACGATTATCTCGAGAGTGCAAAGTAGCCAAATTAAACTTTTACTGGATTTCCACTTACTTTATCAAATCTCATCTCCACCACACAGGACAAGTTTGCATCTGTTATAGTTTTGGAGAAAATTGTGGTCATTTCATTTATGCGCGAATGTGTTCAGATTGCTTTTATATTGCATTTGGCACATGGTGACGCTTATCTCGAGAGTGCAAAGTAGCCAAATGAAACTTTTACTGGATTTCCACTTACTTTATCAAATCTCATCTCCACCACACAGGACAAGTTTGCATCTGTTATAGTTTTGGAGAAAATTGTGGTCATTTAATTTATGCGCGAATGTGTTCAGATTGCTTTTCTATTGCATTTGGCACATGGTGACGATTATCTCGAGAGTGCAAAGTAGCCAAATGAAACTTTTACTGGATTTCCACTTACTTTATCAAATCTCATCTCCACCACACAGGACAAGTTTGCATCTGTTATAGTTTTGAAGAAAATTGTGGTCATTTCATTTATGCGCGAATGTGTTCAGATTGCTTTTATATTGCATTTGGCACATGGTGACGAATATCTCGAGAGTGCAAAGTAGCCAAATGAAACTTTTACTAAATTTCCACTTACTTTATCAAATCTCATCTCCACCACACAGGACAAGTTTAAATCTGTTATAGTTTTGGAGAAAATTGTGGTTATTTTTATTTATGCGCGAATGTGTTCAGATTGCTTTTCTATTGCATTTGGCACATGGTGACGATTATCTCGAGAGTGCAAAGTAGCCAAATGAAACTTTTACTGGATTTCCACTTACTTTATCAAATCTCATCTCCACCACACAGGACAAGTTTGCATCTGTTATAGTTTTGGAGAAAATTGTGGTCATTTCATTTATGCGCGAATGTGTTCAGATTGCTTTTCTATTGCATTTGGCACATGGTGACGATTATCTCGAGAGTGCAAAGTAGCCAAATGAAACTTTTACTGGATTTCCACTTACTTTATCAAATCTCATCTCCACCACACAGGACAAGTTTGCATCTGTTATAGTTTTGGAGAAAATTGTGGTCATTTCATTTATCCGCGAATGTGTTCAGATTGCTTTTCTATTGCATTTGGCACATGGTGACGATTATCTCGAGAGTGCAAAGTAGCCAAATGAAACTTTTACTGGATTTCCACTTACTTTATCAAATCTCATCTCCACCACACAGGACAAGTTTGCATCTGTTATAGTTTTGGAGAAAATTGTGGTCATTTCATTTATGCGCGAATGTGTTCAGATTGCTTTTATATTGCATTTGGCACATGGTGACGCTTATCTCGAGAGTGCAAAGTAGCCAAATGAAACTTTTACTGGATTTCCACTTACTTTATCAAATCTCATCTCCACCACACAGGACAAGTTTGCATCTGTTATAGTTTTGGAGAAAATTGTGGTCATTTAATTTATGCGCGAATGTGTTCAGATTGCTTTTCTATTGCATTTGGCACATGGTGACGATTATCTCGAGAGTGCAATGTAGCCAAATGAAACTTTTACTGGATTTCCACTTACTTTATCAAATCTCATCTCCACCACACAGGACAAGTTTGCATCTGTTATAGTTTTGGAGAAAATTGTGGTCATTTCATTTATGCGCGAATGTGTTCAGATTGCTTTTCTATTGCATTTGGCACATGGTGACGATTATCTCTAGAGTGCAAAGTAGTCAAATGAAACGTTTACTGGATTTCCACTTACTTTATCAAATCTCATCTCCACCACACAGGACAAGTTTGCATCTGTTATAGTTTTGGAGAAAATTGTGGTCATTTCATTTATGCGCGAATGTGTTCAGATTGCTTTTCTATTGCATTTGGCACATGGTGACGATTATCTCGAGAGTGCAAAGTAGCCAAATGAAACTTTTACTGGATTTCCACTTACTTTATCAAATCTCATCTCCACCACACAGGAAAAGTTTGCATCTGTTATAGTTTTGGAGAAAATTGTGGTCATTTCATTTATGCACGAATGTGTTCAGATTGCATTTCTATTGCATTTGGCACATGGTGACGATTATCTCGAAAGTGCAAAGTAGCCAAATGAAACTTTTACTGGATTTCCACTTACTTTATCAAATCTCATCTGCACCACACAGGACAAGTTTGCATCTGTTATAGTTTGGGAGAAAATTGTGGTCATTTCATTTATGCGCGAATGTGGTCAGATTGCTTTTCTATTGCATTTGGCAAATGGTGACGATTATCTCGAGAGTGCAAAGTAGCCAAATGAAACTTTTACTGGATGTCCACTTACTTTATTAAATCTCATCTCCACCACACAGGACAAGTTTGCATCTGTTATAGTTTTGGAGAAAATTGTGGTCATTTCATTTATGCGCGAATGTGTTCAGATTGCTTTTCTATTGCATTTGGCACATGGTGACGATTATCTCTTGAGTGCAAAGTAGCCAAATAAAACTTTTACTGGATTTCCACTTACTTCATGAAATCTCATCTCCACCACACAGGACAAGTTTGCATCTGTTATAGTTTTGGAGAAAATTGTGGTCATTTCATTTATGCGCGAATGTGTTCAGATTGCTTTTCTATTGCATTTGGCACATGGTGACGATTCTCTCTTGAGTGCAAAGTAGCCAAATGAAACTTTTACTGGATTTCCACTTACTTTATCAAATCTCATCTCCACCACACAGGACAAGTTTGCATCTGTTATAGTTTTGGAGAAAATTGTGGTCATTTCATTTATGCGCGAATGTGTTCAGATTGCTTTTCTATTGCATTTGGCACATGGTGACGATTATCTCGAGAGTGCAAAGTAGCCAAATGAAACTTTTACTGGATTTCCACTTACTTTATCAAATCTCATCTCCACCACACAGGACAAGTTTGCATCTGTTATAGTTTTGGAGAAAATTGTGGTCATTTCATTTATCCGCGAATGTGTTCAGATTGCTTTTCTATTGCATTTGGCACATGGTGACGATTATCTCGAGAGTGCAAAGTAGCCAAATGAAACTTTTACTGGATTTCCACTTACTTTATCAAATCTCATCTCCACCACACAGGACAAGTTTGCATCTGTTATAGTTTTGGAGAAAATTGTGGTCATTTCATTTATGCGCGAATGTGTTCAGATTGCTTTTATATTGCATTTGGCACATGGTGACGCTTATCTCGAGAGTGCAAAGTAGCCAAATGAAACTTTTACTGGATTTCCACTTACTTTATCAAATCTCATCTCCACCACACAGGACAAGTTTGCATCTGTTATAGTTTTGGAGAAAATTGTGGTCATTTAATTTATGCGCGAATGTGTTCAGATTGCTTTTCTATTGCATTTGGCACATGGTGACGATTATCTCGAGAGTGCAATGTAGCCAAATGAAACTTTTACTGGATTTCCACTTACTTTATCAAATCTCATCTCCACCACACAGGACAAGTTTGCATCTGTTATAGTTTTGGAGAAAATTGTGGTCATTTCATTTATGCGCGAATGTGTTCAGATTGCTTTTCTATTGCATTTGGCACATGGTGACGATTATCTCTAGAGTGCAAAGTAGTCAAATGAAACGTTTACTGGATTTCCACTTACTTTATCAAATCTCATCTCCACCACACAGGACAAGTTTGCATCTGTTATAGTTTTGGAGAAAATTGTGGTCATTTCATTTATGCGCGAATGTGTTCAGATTGCTTTTCTATTGCATTTGGCACATGGTGACGATTATCTCGAGAGTGCAAAGTAGCCAAATGAAACTTTTACTGGATTTCCACTTACTTTATCAAATCTCATCTCCACCACACAGGAAAAGTTTGCATCTGTTATAGTTTTGGAGAAAATTGTGGTCATTTCATTTATGCACGAATGTGTTCAGATTGCATTTCTATTGCATTTGGCACATGGTGACGATTATCTCGAAAGTGCAAAGTAGCCAAATGAAACTTTTACTGGATTTCCACTTACTTTATCAAATCTCATCTGCACCACACAGGACAAGTTTGCATCTGTTATAGTTTGGGAGAAAATTGTGGTCATTTCATTTATGCGCGAATGTGGTCAGATTGCTTTTCTATTGCATTTGGCAAATGGTGACGATTATCTCGAGAGTGCAAAGTAGCCAAATGAAACTTTTACTGGATGTCCACTTACTTTATTAAATCTCATCTCCACCACACAGGACAAGTTTGCATCTGTTATAGTTTTGGAGAAAATTGTGGTCATTTCATTTATGCGCGAATGTGTTCAGATTGCTTTTCTATTGCATTTGGCACATGGTGACGATTATCTCTTGAGTGCAAAGTAGCCAAATAAAACTTTTACTGGATTTCCACTTACTTCATGAAATCTCATCTCCACCACACAGGACAAGTTTGCATCTGTTATAGTTTTGGAGAAAATTGTGGTCATTTCATTTATGCGCGAATGTGTTCAGATTGCTTTTCTATTGCATTTGGCACATGGTGACGATTCTCTCTTGAGTGCAAAGTAGCCAAATGAAACTTTTACTGGATTTCCACTTACTTTATCAAATCTCATCTCCACCACACAGGACAAGTTTGCATCTGTTATAGTTTTGGAGAAAATTGTGGTCATTTCATTTATGCGCGAATGTGTTCAGATTGCTTTTCTATTGCATTTGGCACATGGTGACGATTATCTCGAGAGTGCAAAGTAGCCAAATGAAACTTTTACTGGATTTCCACTTACTTTATCAAATCTCATCTCCACCACACAGGACAAGTTTGCATCTGTTATAGTTTTGGAGAAAATTGTGGTCATTTCATTTATGCGCGAATGTGTTCAGATTGCTTTTCTATTGCATTTGGCACATGGTGACAATTATCTCGAGAGTGCAAAGTAGCCAAATGAAACTTTTACTGGATTTCCACTTACTTTATCAAATCTCATCTCCACCACACAGGACAAGTTTGCATCTCTTATAGTTTTGGAGAAAATTGTGGTCATTTCATTTATGCGCGAATGTGTTCAGATTGCTTTTCTATTGCATTTGGCAAATGGTGACGATTATCTCGAGAGTGCAAAGTAGCCAAATGAAACTTTTACTGGATTTCCACTTACTTTATCAAATCTCATCTCCACCACACAGGACAAGTTTGCATCTGTTATAGTTTTGGAGAAAATTGTGGTCATTTCATTTATGCGCGAATGTGTTCAGATTGCTTTTCTATTGCATTGGCACATGGTGACGATTATCTCGAGAGTGCAAAGTAGCCAAATGAAACTTTTACTGGATTTCCACTTACTTTATCAAATCTCATCTCCACCACACAGGACAAGTTTGCATCTGTTATAGTTTTGGAGAAAATTGTGGTCATTTCATTTATGCGCGAATGTGTTCAGATTGCTTTTCTATTGCATTTGGCACATGGTGACAATTATCTCGAGAGTGCAAAGTAGCCAAATGAAACTTTTACTGGATTTCCACTTACTTTATCAAATCTCATCTCCACCACACAGGACAAGTTTGCATCTGTTATAGTTTTGGAGAAAATTGTGGTCATTTCATTTATGCGCGAATGTGTTCAGATTGCTTTTCTATTGCATTTGGCACATGGTGACGATTATCTCGAGAGTGCAAAGTAGCCAAATGAAACTTTTACTGGATTTCCACTTACTTTATCAAATCTCATCTCCACCACACAGGACAAGTTTGCATCTGTTATAGTTTTGGAGAAAATTGTGGTCATTTCATTTATGCGCGAATGTGTTCAGATTGCTTTTCTATTGCATTTGGCACATGGTGACGATTATCTCGAGAGTGCAAAGTAGCCAAATGAAACTTTTACTGGATTTCCACTTACTTTATCAAATCTCATCTCCACCACACAGGACAAGTTTGCATCTGTTATAGTTTTGGAGAAAATTGTGGTCATTTCATTTATCCGCGAATGTGTTCAGATTGCTTTTCTATTGCATTTGGCACATGGTGACGATTATCTCGAGAGTGCAAAGTAGCCAAATGAAACTTTTACTGGATTTCCACTTACTTTATCAAATCTCATCTCCACCACACAGGACAAGTTTGCATCTGTTATAGTTTTGGAGAAAATTGTGGTCATTTCATTTATGCGCGAATGTGTTCAGATTGCTTTTATATTGCATTTGGCACATGGTGACGCTTATCTCGAGAGTGCAAAGTAGCCAAATGAAACTTTTACTGGATTTCCACTTACTTTATCAAATCTCATCTCCACCACACAGGACAAGTTTGCATCTGTTATAGTTTTGGAGAAAATTGTGGTCATTTCATTTATGCGCGAATGTGTTCAGATTGCTTTTCTATTGCATTTGGCACATGGTGACGATTATCTCGAGAGTGCAAAGTAGCCAAATGAAACTTTTACTGGATTTCCACTTACTTTATCAAATCTCATCTCCACCACACAGGAAAAGTTTGCATCTGTTATAGTTTTGGAGAAAATTGTGGTCATTTCATTTATGCGCGAATGTGTTCAGATTGCATTTCTATTGCATTTGGCACATGGTGACGATTATCTCGAAAGTGCAAAGTAGCCAAATGAAACTTTTACTGGATTTCCACTTACTTTATCAAATCTCATCTGCACCACACAGGACAAGTTTGCATCTGTTATAGTTTGGGAGAAAATTGTGGTCATTTCATTTATGCGCGAATGTGGTCAGATTGCTTTTCTATTGCATTTGGCAAATGGTGACGATTATCTCGAGAGTGCAAAGTAGCCAAATGAAACTTTTACTGGATGTCCACTTACTTTATTAAATCTCATCTCCACCACACAGGACAAGTTTGCATCTGTTATAGTTTTGGAGAAAATTGTGGTCATTTCATTTATGCGCGAATGTGTTCAGATTGCTTTTCTATTGCATTTGGCACATGGTGACGATTATCTCTTGAGTGCAAAGTAGCCAAATAAAACTTTTACTGGATTTCCACTTACTTTATGAAATCTCATCTCCACCACACAGGACAAGTTTGCATCTGTTATAGTTTTGGAGAAAATTGTGGTCATTTCATTTATGCGCGAATGTGTTCAGATTGCTTTTCTATTGCATTTGGCACATGGTGACGATTCTCTCTTGAGTGCAAAGTAGCCAAATGAAACTTTTACTGGATTTCCACTTACTTTATCAAATCTCATCTCCACCACACAGGACAAGTTTGCATCTGTTATAGTTTTGGAGAAAATTGTGGTCATTTCATTTATGCGCGAATGTGTTCAGATTGCTTTTCTATTGCATTTGGCACATGGTGACGATTATCTCGAGAGTGCAAAGTAGCCAAATGAAACTTTTACTGGATTTCCACTTACTTTATCAAATCTCATCTCCACCACACAGGACAAGTTTGCATCTGTTATAGTTTTGGAGAAAATTGTGGTCATTTCATTTATGCGCGAATGTGTTCAGATTGCTTTTCTATTGCATTTGGCACATGGTGACAATTATCTCGAGAGTGCAAAGTAGCCAAATGAAACTTTTACTGGATTTCCACTTACTTTATCAAATCTCATCTCCACCACACAGGACAAGTTTGCATCTCTTATAGTTTTGGAGAAAATTGTGGTCATTTCATTTATGCGCGAATGTGTTCAGATTGCTTTTCTATTGCATTTGGCAAATGGTGACGATTATCTCGAGAGTGCAAAGTAGCCAAATGAAACTTTTACTGGATTTCCACTTACTTTATCAAATCTCATCTCCACCACACAGGACAAGTTTGCATCTGTTATAGTTTTGGAGAAAATTGTGGTCATTTCATTTATGCGCGAATGTGTTCAGATTGCTTTTCTATTGCATTTGGCACATGGTGACGATTATCTCGAGAGTGCAAAGTAGCCAAATGAAACTTTTACTGGATTTCCACTTACTTTATCAAATCTCATCTCCACCACACAGGACAAGTTTGCATCTGTTATAGTTTTGGAGAAAATTGTGGTCATTTCATTTATGCGCGAATGTGTTCAGATTGCTTTTCTATTGCATTTGGCACATGGTGACAATTATCTCGAGAGTGCAAAGTAGCCAAATGAAACTTTTACTGGATTTCCACTTACTTTATCAAATCTCATCTCCACCACACAGGACAAGTTTGCATCTGTTATAGTTTTGGAGAAAATTGTGGTCATTTCATTTATGCGCGAATGTGTTCAGATTGCTTTTCTATTGCATTTGGCACATGGTGACGATTATCTCGAGAGTGCAAAGTAGCCAAATGAAACTTTTACTGGATTTCCACTTACTTTATCAAATCTCATCTCCACCACACAGGACAAGTTTGCATCTGTTATAGTTTTGGAGAAAATTGTGGTCATTTCATTTATGCGCGAATGTGTTCAGATTGCTTTTCTATTGCATTTGGCACATGGTGACGATTATCTCTAGAGTGCAAAGTAGTCAAATGAAACTTTTACTGGATTTCCACTTACTTTATCAAATCTCATCTCCACCACACAGGACAAGTTTGCATCTGTTATAGTTTTGGAGAAAATTGTGGTCATTTCATTTATGCGCGAATGTGTTCAGATTGCTTTTCTATTGCATTTGGCACATGGTGACGATTATCTCGAGAGTGCAAAGTAGCCAAATGAAACTTTTACTGGATTTCCACTTACTTTATCAAATCTCATCTCCACCACACAGGACAAGTTTGCATCTGTTATAGTTTTGGAGAAAATTGTGGTCATTTCATTTATGCGCGAATGTGTTCAGATTGCTTTTCTATTGCATTTGGCACATGGTGACGATTATCTCGAGAGTGCAAAGTAGCCAAATGAAACTTTTACTGGATTTCCACTTACTTTATCAAATCTCATCTCCACCACACAGGAAAAGTTTGCATCTGTTATAGTTTTGGAGAAAATTGTGGTCATTTCATTTATGCGCGAATGTGTTCAGATTGCATTTCTATTGCATTTGGCACATGGTGACGATTATCTCGAAAGTGCAAAGTAGCCAAATGAAACTTTTACTGGATTTCCACTTACTTTATCAAATCTCATCTGCACCACACAGGACAAGTTTGCATCTGTTATAGTTTGGGAGAAAATTGTGGTCATTTCATTTATGCGCGAATGTGGTCAGATTGCTTTTCTATTGCATTTGGCAAATGGTGACGATTATCTCGAGAGTGCAAAGTAGCCAAATGAAACTTTTACTGGATGTCTACTTACTTTATTAAATCTCATCTCCACCACACAGGACAAGTTTGCATCTGTTATAGTTTTGGAGAAAATTGTGGTCATTTCATTTATGCGCGAATGTGTTCAGATTGCTTTTCTATTGCATTTGGCACATGGTGACGATTATCTCTTGAGTGCAAAGTAGCCAAATAAAACTTTTACTGGATTTCCACTTACTTTATCAAATCTCATCTCCACCACACAGGACAAGTTTGCATCTGTTATAGTTTTGGAGAAAATTGTGGTCATTTCATTTATGCGCGAATGTGTTCAGATTGCTTTTCTATTGCATTTGGCACATGGTGACGATTCTCTCTTGAGTGCAAAGTAGCCAAATGAAACTTTTACTGGATTTCCAATTACTTTATCAAATCTCATCTCCACCACACAGGACAAGTTTGCATCTGTTATAGTTTTGGAGAAAATTGTGGTCATTTCATTTATGCGCGAATGTGTTCAGATTGCTTTTCTATTGCATTTGGCACATGGTGACGATTATCTCGAGAGTGCAAAGTAGCCAAATGAAACTTTTACTGGATTTCCACTTACTTTATCAAATCTCATCTCCACCACACAGGACAAGTTTGCATCTGTTATAGTTTTGGAGAAAATTGTGGTCATTTCATTTATGCGCGAATGTGTTCAGATTGCTTTTCTATTGCATTTGGCACATGGTGACAATTATCTCGAGAGTGCAAAGTAGCCAAATGAAACTTTTACTGGATTTCCACTTACTTTATCAAATCTCATCTCCACCACACAGGACAAGTTTGCATCTCTTATAGTTTTGGAGAAAATTGTGGTCATTTCATTTATGCGCGAATGTGTTCAGATTGCTTTTCTATTGCATTTGGCACATGGTGACGATTATCTCGAGAGTGCAAAGTAGCCAAATGAAACTTTTACTGGATTTCCACTTACTTTATCAAATCTCATCTCCACCACACAGGACAAGTTTGCATCTGTTATAGTTTTGGAGAAAATTGTGGTCATTTCATTTATGCGCGAATGTGTTCAGATTGCTTTTCTATTGCATTTGGCACATGGTGACAATTATCTCGAGAGTGCAAAGTAGCCAAATGAAACTTTTACTGGATTTCCACTTACTTTATCAAATCTCATCTCCACCACACAGGACAAGTTTGCATCTCTTATAGTTTTGGAGAAAATTGTGGTCATTTCATTTATGCGCGAATGTGTTCAGATTGCTTTTCTATTGCATTTGGCAAATGGTGACGATTATCTCGAGAGTGCAAAGTAGCCAAATGAAACTTTTACTGGATTTCCACTTACTTTATCAAATCTCATCTCCACCACACAGGACAAGTTTGCATCTGTTATAGTTTTGGAGAAAATTGTGGTCATTTCATTTATGCGCGAATGTGTTCAGATTGCTTTTCTATTGCATTGGCACATGGTGACGATTATCTCGAGAGTGCAAAGTAGCCAAATGAAACTTTTACTGGATTTCCACTTACTTTATCAAATCTCATCTCCACCACACAGGACAAGTTTGCATCTGTTATAGTTTTGGAGAAAATTGTGGTCATTTCATTTATGCGCGAATGTGTTCAGATTGCTTTTCTATTGCATTTGGCACATGGTGACAATTATCTCGAGAGTGCAAAGTAGCCAAATGAAACTTTTACTGGATTTCCACTTACTTTATCAAATCTCATCTCCACCACACAGGACAAGTTTGCATCTGTTATAGTTTTGGAGAAAATTGTGGTCATTTCATTTATGCGCGAATGTGTTCAGATTGCTTTTCTATTGCATTTGGCACATGGTGACGATTATCTCGAGAGTGCAAAGTAGCCAAATGAAACTTTTACTGGATTTCCACTTACTTTATCAAATCTCATCTCCACCACACAGGACAAGTTTGCATCTGTTATAGTTTTGGAGAAAATTGTGGTCATTTCATTTATGCGCGAATGTGTTCAGATTGCTTTTCTATTGCATTTGGCACATGGTGACGATTATCTCGAGAGTGCAAAGTAGCCAAATGAAACTTTTACTGGATTTCCACTTACTTTATCAAATCTCATCTCCACCACACAGGACAAGTTTGCATCTGTTATAGTTTTGGAGAAAATTGTGGTCATTTCATTTATGCGCGAATGTGTTCAGATTGCTTTTCTATTGCATTTGGCACATGGTGACGATTATCTCGAGAGTGCAAAGTAGCCAAATGAAACTTTTACTGGATTTCCACTTACTTTATCAAATCTCATCTCCACCACACAGGACAAGTTTGCATCTGTTATAGTTTTGGAGAAAATTGTGGTCATTTCATTTATGCGCGAATGTGTTCAGATTGCTTTTCTATTGCATTTGGCACATGGTGACAATTATCTCGAGAGTGCAAAGTAGCCAAATGAAACTTTTACTGGATTTCCACTTACTTTATCAAATCTCATCTCCACCACACAGGACAAGTTTGCATCTCTTATAGTTTTGGAGAAAATTGTGGTCATTTCATTTATGCGCGAATGTGTTCAGATTGCTTTTCTATTGCATTTGGCACATGGTGACGATTATCTCGAGAGTGCAAAGTAGCCAAATGAAACTTTTACTGGATTTCCACTTACTTTATCAAATCTCATCTCCACCACACAGGACAAGTTTGCATCTGTTATAGTTTTGGAGAAAATTGTGGTCATTTCATTTATGCGCGAATGTGTTCAGATTGCTTTTCTATTGCATTTGGCACATGGTGACAATTATCTCGAGAGTGCAAAGTAGCCAAATGAAACTTTTACTGGATTTCCACTTACTTTATCAAATCTCATCTCCACCACACAGGACAAGTTTGCATCTCTTATAGTTTTGGAGAAAATTGTGGTCATTTCATTTATGCGCGAATGTGTTCAGATTGCTTTTCTATTGCATTTGGCAAATGGTGACGATTATCTCGAGAGTGCAAAGTAGCCAAATGAAACTTTTACTGGATTTCCACTTACTTTATCAAATCTCATCTCCACCACACAGGACAAGTTTGCATCTGTTATAGTTTTGGAGAAAATTGTGGTCATTTCATTTATGCGCGAATGTGTTCAGATTGCTTTTCTATTGCATTGGCACATGGTGACGATTATCTCGAGAGTGCAAAGTAGCCAAATGAAACTTTTACTGGATTTCCACTTACTTTATCAAATCTCATCTCCACCACACAGGACAAGTTTGCATCTGTTATAGTTTTGGAGAAAATTGTGGTCATTTCATTTATGCGCGAATGTGTTCAGATTGCTTTTCTATTGCATTTGGCACATGGTGACAATTATCTCGAGAGTGCAAAGTAGCCAAATGAAACTTTTACTGGATTTCCACTTACTTTATCAAATCTCATCTCCACCACACAGGACAAGTTTGCATCTGTTATAGTTTTGGAGAAAATTGTGGTCATTTCATTTATGCGCGAATGTGTTCAGATTGCTTTTCTATTGCATTTGGCACATGGTGACGATTATCTCGAGAGTGCAAAGTAGCCAAATGAAACTTTTACTGGATTTCCACTTACTTTATCAAATCTCATCTCCACCACACAGGACAAGTTTGCATCTGTTATAGTTTTGGAGAAAATTGTGGTCATTTCATTTATGCGCGAATGTGTTCAGATTGCTTTTCTATTGCATTTGGCACATGGTGACGATTATCTCGAGAGTGCAAAGTAGCCAAATGAAACTTTTACTGGATTTCCACTTACTTTATCAAATCTCATCTCCACCACACAGGACAAGTTTGCATCTGTTATAGTTTTGGAGAAAATTGTGGTCATTTCATTTATCCGCGAATGTGTTCAGATTGCTTTTCTATTGCATTTGGCACATGGTGACGATTATCTCGAGAGTGCAAAGTAGCCAAATGAAACTTTTACTGGATTTCCACTTACTTTATCAAATCTCATCTCCACCACACAGGACAAGTTTGCATCTGTTATAGTTTTGGAGAAAATTGTGGTCATTTCATTTATGCGCGAATGTGTTCAGATTGCTTTTATATTGCATTTGGCACATGGTGACGCTTATCTCGAGAGTGCAAAGTAGCCAAATGAAACTTTTACTGGATTTCCACTTACTTTATCAAATCTCATCTCCACCACACAGGACAAGTTTGCATCTGTTATAGTTTTGGAGAAAATTGTGGTCATTTCATTTATGCGCGAATGTGTTCAGATTGCTTTTCTATTGCATTTGGCACATGGTGACGATTATCTCGAGAGTGCAAAGTAGCCAAATGAAACTTTTACTGGATTTCCACTTACTTTATCAAATCTCATCTCCACCACACAGGAAAAGTTTGCATCTGTTATAGTTTTGGAGAAAATTGTGGTCATTTCATTTATGCGCGAATGTGTTCAGATTGCATTTCTATTGCATTTGGCACATGGTGACGATTATCTCGAAAGTGCAAAGTAGCCAAATGAAACTTTTACTGGATTTCCACTTACTTTATCAAATCTCATCTGCACCACACAGGACAAGTTTGCATCTGTTATAGTTTGGGAGAAAATTGTGGTCATTTCATTTATGCGCGAATGTGGTCAGATTGCTTTTCTATTGCATTTGGCAAATGGTGACGATTATCTCGAGAGTGCAAAGTAGCCAAATGAAACTTTTACTGGATGTCCACTTACTTTATTAAATCTCATCTCCACCACACAGGACAAGTTTGCATCTGTTATAGTTTTGGAGAAAATTGTGGTCATTTCATTTATGCGCGAATGTGTTCAGATTGCTTTTCTATTGCATTTGGCACATGGTGACGATTATCTCTTGAGTGCAAAGTAGCCAAATAAAACTTTTACTGGATTTCCACTTCCTTTATGAAATCTCATCTCCACCACACAGGACAAGTTTGCATCTGTTATAGTTTTGGAGAAAATTGTGGTCATTTCATTTATGCGCGAATGTGTTCAGATTGCTTTTCTATTGCATTTGGCACATGGTGACGATTCTCTCTTGAGTGCAAAGTAGCCAAATGAAACTTTTACTGGATTTCCACTTACTTTATCAAATCTCATCTCCACCACACAGGACAAGTTTGCATCTGTTATAGTTTTGGAGAAAATTGTGGTCATTTCATTTATGCGCGAATGTGTTCAGATTGCTTTTCTATTGCATTTGGCACATGGTGACGATTATCTCGAGAGTGCAAAGTAGCCAAATGAAACTTTTACTGGATTTCCACTTACTTTATCAAATCTCATCTCCACCACACAGGACAAGTTTGCATCTGTTATAGTTTTGGAGAAAATTGTGGTCATTTCATTTATGCGCGAATGTGTTCAGATTGCTTTTCTATTGCATTTGGCACATGGTGACAATTATCTCGAGAGTGCAAAGTAGCCAAATGAAACTTTTACTGGATTTCCACTTACTTTATCAAATCTCATCTCCACCACACAGGACAAGTTTGCATCTGTTATAGTTTTGGAGAAAATTGTGGTCATTTCATTTATGCGCGAATGTGTTCAGATTGCTTTTCTATTGCATTTGGCACATGGTGACGATTATCTCGAGAGTGCAAAGTAGCCAAATGAAACTTTTACTGGATTTCCACTTACTTTATCAAATCTCATCTCCACCACACAGGACAAGTTTGCATCTGTTATAGTTTTGGAGAAAATTGTGGTCATTTCATTTATGCGCGAATGTGTTCAGATTGCTTTTCTATTGCATTTGGCACATGGTGACAATTATCTCGAGAGTGCAAAGTAGCCAAATGAAACTTTTACTGGATTTCCACTTACTTTATCAAATCTCATCTCCACCACACAGGACAAGTTTGCATCTGTTATAGTTTTGGAGAAAATTGTGGTCATTTCATTTATGCGCGAATGTGTTCAGATTGCTTTTCTATTGCATTTGGCACATGGTGACGATTATCTCGAGAGTGCAAAGTAGCCAAATGAAACTTTTACTGGATTTCCACTTACTTTATCAAATCTCATCTCCACCACACAGGACAAGTTTGCATCTGTTATAGTTTTGGAGAAAATTGTGGTCATTTCATTTATGCGCGAATGTGTTCAGATTGCTTTTCTATTGCATTTGGCACATGGTGACGATTATCTCTAGAGTGCAAAGTAGTCAAATGAAACTTTTACTGGATTTCCACTTACTTTATCAAATCTCATCTCCACCACACAGGACAAGTTTGCATCTGTTATAGTTTTGGAGAAAATTGTGGTCATTTCATTTATGCGCGAATGTGTTCAGATTGCTTTTCTATTGCATTTGGCACATGGTGACGATTATCTCGAGAGTGCAAAGTAGCCAAATGAAACTTTTACTGGATTTCCACTTACTTTATCAAATCTCATCTCCACCACACAGGACAAGTTTGCATCTGTTATAGTTTTGGAGAAAATTGTGGTCATTTCATTTATGCGCGAATGTGTTCAGATTGCTTTTCTATTGCATTTGGCACATGGTGACGATTATCTCGAGAGTGCAAAGTAGCCAAATGAAACTTTTACTGGATTTCCACTTACTTTATCAAATCTCATCTCCACCACACAGGAAAAGTTTGCATCTGTTATAGTTTTGGAGAAAATTGTGGTCATTTCATTTATGCGCGAATGTGTTCAGATTGCATTTCTATTGCATTTGGCACATGGTGACGATTATCTCGAAAGTGCAAAGTAGCCAAATGAAACTTTTACTGGATTTCCACTTACTTTATCAAATCTCATCTGCACCACACAGGACAAGTTTGCATCTGTTATAGTTTGGGAGAAAATTGTGGTCATTTCATTTATGCGCGAATGTGGTCAGATTGCTTTTCTATTGCATTTGGCAAATGGTGACGATTATCTCGAGAGTGCAAAGTAGCCAAATGAAACTTTTACTGGATGTCCACTTACTTTATTAAATCTCATCTCCACCACACAGGACAAGTTTGCATCTGTTATAGTTTTGGAGAAAATTGTGGTCATTTCATTTATGCGCGAATGTGTTCAGATTGCTTTTCTATTGCATTTGGCACATGGTGACGATTATCTCTTGAGTGCAAAGTAGCCAAATAAAACTTTTACTGGATTTCCACTTACTTTATCAAATCTCATCTCCACCACACAGGACAAGTTTGCATCTGTTATAGTTTTGGAGAAAATTGTGGTCATTTCATTTATGCGCGAATGTGTTCAGATTGCTTTTCTATTGCATTTGGCACATGGTGACGATTCTCTCTTGAGTGCAAAGTAGCCAAATGAAACTTTTACTGGATTTCCAATTACTTTATCAAATCTCATCTCCACCACACAGGACAAGTTTGCATCTGTTATAGTTTTGGAGAAAATTGTGGTCATTTCATTTATGCGCGAATGTGTTCAGATTGCTTTTCTATTGCATTTGGCACATGGTGACGATTATCTCGAGAGTGCAAAGTAGCCAAATGAAACTTTTACTGGATTTCCACTTACTTTATCAAATCTCATCTCCACCACACAGGACAAGTTTGCATCTGTTATAGTTTTGGAGAAAATTGTGGTCATTTCATTTATGCGCGAATGTGTTCAGATTGCTTTTCTATTGCATTTGGCACATGGTGACAATTATCTCGAGAGTGCAAAGTAGCCAAATGAAACTTTTACTGGATTTCCACTTACTTTATCAAATCTCATCTCCACCACACAGGACAAGTTTGCATCTCTTATAGTTTTGGAGAAAATTGTGGTCATTTCATTTATGCGCGAATGTGTTCAGATTGCTTTTCTATTGCATTTGGCAAATGGTGACGATTATCTCGAGAGTGCAAAGTAGCCAAATGAAACTTTTACTGGATTTCCACTTACTTTATCAAATCTCATCTCCACCACACAGGACAAGTTTGCATCTGTTATAGTTTTGGAGAAAATTGTGGTCATTTCATTTATGCGCGAATGTGTTCAGATTGCTTTTCTATTGCATTTGGCACATGGTGACGATTATCTCGAGAGTGCAAAGTAGCCAAATGAAACTTTTACTGGATTTCCACTTACTTTATCAAATCTCATCTCCACCACACAGGACAAGTTTGCATCTGTTATAGTTTTGGAGAAAATTGTGGTCATTTCATTTATGCGCGAATGTGTTCAGATTGCTTTTCTATTGCATTTGGCACATGGTGACAATTATCTCGAGAGTGCAAAGTAGCCAAATGAAACTTTTACTGGATTTCCACTTACTTTATCAAATCTCATCTCCACCACACAGGACAAGTTTGCATCTGTTATAGTTTTGGAGAAAATTGTGGTCATTTCATTTATGCGCGAATGTGTTCAGATTGCTTTTCTATTGCATTTGGCACATGGTGACGATTATCTCGAGAGTGCAAAGTAGCCAAATGAAACTTTTACTGGATTTCCACTTACTTTATCAAATCTCATCTCCACCACACAGGACAAGTTTGCATCTGTTATAGTTTTGGAGAAAATTGTGGTCATTTCATTTATGCGCGAATGTGTTCAGATTGCTTTTCTATTGCATTTGGCACATGGTGACGATTATCTCGAGAGTGCAAAGTAGCCAAATGAAACTTTTACTGGATTTCCACTTACTTTATCAAATCTCATCTCCACCACACAGGACAAGTTTGCATCTGTTATAGTTTTGGAGAAAATTGTGGTCATTTCATTTATCCGCGAATGTGTTCAGATTGCTTTTCTATTGCATTTGGCACATGGTGACGATTATCTCGAGAGTGCAAAGTAGCCAAATGAAACTTTTACTGGATTTCCACTTACTTTATCAAATCTCATCTCCACCACACAGGACAAGTTTGCATCTGTTATAGTTTTGGAGAAAATTGTGGTCATTTCATTTATGCGCGAATGTGTTCAGATTGCTTTTATATTGCATTTGGCACATGGTGACGCTTATCTCGAGAGTGCAAAGTAGCCAAATGAAACTTTTACTGGATTTCCACTTACTTTATCAAATCTCATTTCCACCACACAGGACAAGTTTGCATCTGTTATAGTTTTGGAGAAAATTGTGGTCATTTCATTTATGCGCGAATGTGTTCAGATTGCTTTTCTATTGCATTTGGCACATGGTGACGATTATCTCGAGAGTGCAAAGTAGCCAAATGAAACTTTTACTGGATTTCCACTTACTTTATCAAATCTCATCTCCACCACACAGGAAAAGTTTGCATCTGTTATAGTTTTGGAGAAAATTGTGGTCATTTCATTTATGCGCGAATGTGTTCAGATTGCATTTCTATTGCATTTGGCACATGGTGACGATTATCTCGAAAGTGCAAAGTAGCCAAATGAAACTTTTACTGGATTTCCACTTACTTTATCAAATCTCATCTGCACCACACAGGACAAGTTTGCATCTGTTATAGTTTTGGAGAAAATTGTGGTCATTTCATTTATGCGCGAATGTGTTCAGATTGCATTTCTATTGCATTTGGCACATGGTGACGATTATCTCGAAAGTGCAAAGTAGCCAAATGAAACTTTTACTGGATTTCCACTTACTTTATCAAATCTCATCTGCACCACACAGGACAAGTTTGCATCTGTTATAGTTTGGGAGAAAATTGTGGTCATTTCATTTATGCGCGAATGTGGTCAGATTGCTTTTCTATTGCATTTGGCAAATGGTGACGATTATCTCGAGAGTGCAAAGTAGCCAAATGAAACTTTTACTGGATGTCCACTTACTTTATTAAATCTCATCTCCACCACACAGGACAAGTTTGCATCTGTTATAGTTTTGGAGAAAATTGTGGTCATTTCATTTATGCGCGAATGTGTTCAGATTGCTTTTCTATTGCATTTGGCACATGGTGACGATTATCTCTTGAGTGCAAAGTAGCCAAATAAAACTTTTACTGGATTTCCACTTACTTTATGAAATCTCATCTCCACCACACAGGACAAGTTTGCATCTGTTATAGTTTTGGAGAAAATTGTGGTCATTTCATTTATGCGCGAATGTGTTCAGATTGCTTTTCTATTGCATTTGGCACATGGTGACGATTCTCTCTTGAGTGCAAAGTAGCCAAATGAAACTTTTACTGGATTTCCACTTACTTTATCAAATCTCATCTCCACCACACAGGACAAGTTTGCATCTGTTATAGTTTTGGAGAAAATTGTGGTCATTTCATTTATGCGCGAATGTGTTCAGATTGCTTTTCTATTGCATTTGGCACATGGTGACGATTATCTCGAGAGTGCAAAGTAGCCAAATGAAACTTTTACTGGATTTCCACTTACTTTATCAAATCTCATCTCCACCACACAGGACAAGTTTGCATCTGTTATAGTTTTGGAGAAAATTGTGGTCATTTCATTTATGCGCGAATGTGTTCAGATTGCTTTTCTATTGCATTTGGCACATGGTGACAATTATCTCGAGAGTGCAAAGTAGCCAAATGAAACTTTTACTGGATTTCCACTTACTTTATCAAATCTCATCTCCACCACACAGGACAAGTTTGCATCTCTTATAGTTTTGGAGAAAATTGTGGTCATTTCATTTATGCGCGAATGTGTTCAGATTGCTTTTCTATTGCATTTGGCACATGGTGACGATTATCTCGAGAGTGCAAAGTAGCCAAATGAAACTTTTACTGGATTTCCACTTACTTTATCAAATCTCATCTCCACCACACAGGACAAGTTTGCATCTGTTATAGTTTTGGAGAAAATTGTGGTCATTTCATTTATGCGCGAATGTGTTCAGATTGCTTTTCTATTGCATTTGGCACATGGTGACGATTATCTCTAGAGTGCAAAGTAGTCAAATGAAACTTTTACTGGATTTCCACTTACTTTATCAAATCTCATCTCCACCACACAGGACAAGTTTGCATCTGTTATAGTTTTGGAGAAAATTGTGGTCATTTCATTTATGCGCGAATGTGTTCAGATTGCTTTTCTATTGCATTTGGCACATGGTGACGATTATCTCGAGAGTGCAAAGTAGCCAAATGAAACTTTTACTGGATTTCCACTTACTTTATCAAATCTCATCTCCACCACACAGGACAAGTTTGCATCTGTTATAGTTTTGGAGAAAATTGTGGTCATTTCATTTATGCGCGAATGTGTTCAGATTGCTTTTCTATTGCATTTGGCACATGGTGACGATTATCTCGAGAGTGCAAAGTAGCCAAATGAAACTTTTACTGGATTTCCACTTACTTTATCAAATCTCATCTCCACCACACAGGAAAAGTTTGCATCTGTTATAGTTTTGGAGAAAATTGTGGTCATTTCATTTATGCGCGAATGTGTTCAGATTGCATTTCTATTGCATTTGGCACATGGTGACGATTATCTCGAAAGTGCAAAGTAGCCAAATGAAACTTTTACTGGATTTCCACTTACTTTATCAAATCTCATCTGCACCACACAGGACAAGTTTGCATCTGTTATAGTTTGGGAGAAAATTGTGGTCATTTCATTTATGCGCGAATGTGGTCAGATTGCTTTTCTATTGCATTTGGCAAATGGTGACGATTATCTCGAGAGTGCAAAGTAGCCAAATGAAACTTTTACTGGATGTCCACTTACTTTATTAAATCTCATCTCCACCACACAGGACAAGTTTGCATCTGTTATAGTTTTGGAGAAAATTGTGGTCATTTCATTTATGCGCGAATGTGTTCAGATTGCTTTTCTATTGCATTTGGCACATGGTGACGATTATCTCTTGAGTGCAAAGTAGCCAAATAAAACTTTTACTGGATTTCCACTTACTTTATCAAATCTCATCTCCACCACACAGGACAAGTTTGCATCTGTTATAGTTTTGGAGAAAATTGTGGTCATTTCATTTATGCGCGAATGTGTTCAGATTGCTTTTCTATTGCATTTGGCACATGGTGACGATTCTCTCTTGAGTGCAAAGTAGCCAAATGAAACTTTTACTGGATTTCCAATTACTTTATCAAATCTCATCTCCACCACACAGGACAAGTTTGCATCTGTTATAGTTTTGGAGAAAATTGTGGTCATTTCATTTATGCGCGAATGTGTTCAGATTGCTTTTCTATTGCATTTGGCACATGGTGACGATTATCTCGAGAGTGCAAAGTAGCCAAATGAAACTTTTACTGGATTTCCACTTACTTTATCAAATCTCATCTCCACCACACAGGACAAGTTTGCATCTGTTATAGTTTTGGAGAAAATTGTGGTCATTTCATTTATGCGCGAATGTGTTCAGATTGCTTTTCTATTGCATTTGGCACATGGTGACAATTATCTCGAGAGTGCAAAGTAGCCAAATGAAACTTTTACTGGATTTCCACTTACTTTATCAAATCTCATCTCCACCACACAGGACAAGTTTGCATCTCTTATAGTTTTGGAGAAAATTGTGGTCATTTCATTTATGCGCGAATGTGTTCAGATTGCTTTTCTATTGCATTTGGCAAATGGTGACGATTATCTCGAGAGTGCAAAGTAGCCAAATGAAACTTTTACTGGATTTCCACTTACTTTATCAAATCTCATCTCCACCACACAGGACAAGTTTGCATCTGTTATAGTTTTGGAGAAAATTGTGGTCATTTCATTTATGCGCGAATGTGTTCAGATTGCTTTTCTATTGCATTTGGCACATGGTGACGATTATCTCGAGAGTGCAAAGTAGCCAAATGAAACTTTTACTGGATTTCCACTTACTTTATCAAATCTCATCTCCACCACACAGGACAAGTTTGCATCTGTTATAGTTTTGGAGAAAATTGTGGTCATTTCATTTATGCGCGAATGTGTTCAGATTGCTTTTCTATTGCATTTGGCACATGGTGACAATTATCTCGAGAGTGCAAAGTAGCCAAATGAAACTTTTACTGGATTTCCACTTACTTTATCAAATCTCATCTCCACCACACAGGACAAGTTTGCATCTGTTATAGTTTTGGAGAAAATTGTGGTCATTTCATTTATGCGCGAATGTGTTCAGATTGCTTTTCTATTGCATTTGGCACATGGTGACGATTATCTCGAGAGTGCAAAGTAGCCAAATGAAACTTTTACTGGATTTCCACTTACTTTATCAAATCTCATCTCCACCACACAGGACAAGTTTGCATCTGTTATAGTTTTGGAGAAAATTGTGGTCATTTCATTTATGCGCGAATGTGTTCAGATTGCTTTTCTATTGCATTTGGCACATGGTGACGATTATCTCGAGAGTGCAAAGTAGCCAAATGAAACTTTTACTGGATTTCCACTTACTTTATCAAATCTCATCTCCACCACACAGGACAAGTTTGCATCTGTTATAGTTTTGGAGAAAATTGTGGTCATTTCATTTATCCGCGAATGTGTTCAGATTGCTTTTCTATTGCATTTGGCACATGGTGACGATTATCTCGAGAGTGCAAAGTAGCCAAATGAAACTTTTACTGGATTTCCACTTACTTTATCAAATCTCATCTCCACCACACAGGACAAGTTTGCATCTGTTATAGTTTTGGAGAAAATTGTGGTCATTTCATTTATGCGCGAATGTGTTCAGATTGCTTTTATATTGCATTTGGCACATGGTGACGCTTATCTCGAGAGTGCAAAGTAGCCAAATGAAACTTTTACTGGATTTCCACTTACTTTATCAAATCTCATTTCCACCACACAGGACAAGTTTGCATCTGTTATAGTTTTGGAGAAAATTGTGGTCATTTCATTTATGCGCGAATGTGTTCAGATTGCTTTTCTATTGCATTTGGCACATGGTGACGATTATCTCGAGAGTGCAAAGTAGCCAAATGAAACTTTTACTGGATTTCCACTTACTTTATCAAATCTCATCTCCACCACACAGGAAAAGTTTGCATCTGTTATAGTTTTGGAGAAAATTGTGGTCATTTCATTTATGCGCGAATGTGTTCAGATTGCATTTCTATTGCATTTGGCACATGGTGACGATTATCTCGAAAGTGCAAAGTAGCCAAATGAAACTTTTACTGGATTTCCACTTACTTTATCAAATCTCATCTGCACCACACAGGACAAGTTTGCATCTGTTATAGTTTTGGAGAAAATTGTGGTCATTTCATTTATGCGCGAATGTGTTCAGATTGCATTTCTATTGCATTTGGCACATGGTGACGATTATCTCGAAAGTGCAAAGTAGCCAAATGAAACTTTTACTGGATTTCCACTTACTTTATCAAATCTCATCTGCACCACACAGGACAAGTTTGCATCTGTTATAGTTTGGGAGAAAATTGTGGTCATTTCATTTATGCGCGAATGTGGTCAGATTGCTTTTCTATTGCATTTGGCAAATGGTGACGATTATCTCGAGAGTGCAAAGTAGCCAAATGAAACTTTTACTGGATGTCCACTTACTTTATTAAATCTCATCTCCACCACACAGGACAAGTTTGCATCTGTTATAGTTTTGGAGAAAATTGTGGTCATTTCATTTATGCGCGAATGTGTTCAGATTGCTTTTCTATTGCATTTGGCACATGGTGACGATTATCTCTTGAGTGCAAAGTAGCCAAATAAAACTTTTACTGGATTTCCACTTACTTTATGAAATCTCATCTCCACCACACAGGACAAGTTTGCATCTGTTATAGTTTTGGAGAAAATTGTGGTCATTTCATTTATGCGCGAATGTGTTCAGATTGCTTTTCTATTGCATTTGGCACATGGTGACGATTCTCTCTTGAGTGCAAAGTAGCCAAATGAAACTTTTACTGGATTTCCACTTACTTTATCAAATCTCATCTCCACCACACAGGACAAGTTTGCATCTGTTATAGTTTTGGAGAAAATTGTGGTCATTTCATTTATGCGCGAATGTGTTCAGATTGCTTTTCTATTGCATTTGGCACATGGTGACGATTATCTCGAGAGTGCAAAGTAGCCAAATGAAACTTTTACTGGATTTCCACTTACTTTATCAAATCTCATCTCCACCACACAGGACAAGTTTGCATCTGTTATAGTTTTGGAGAAAATTGTGGTCATTTCATTTATGCGCGAATGTGTTCAGATTGCTTTTCTATTGCATTTGGCACATGGTGACAATTATCTCGAGAGTGCAAAGTAGCCAAATGAAACTTTTACTGGATTTCCACTTACTTTATCAAATCTCATCTCCACCACACAGGACAAGTTTGCATCTCTTATAGTTTTGGAGAAAATTGTGGTCATTTCATTTATGCGCGAATGTGTTCAGATTGCTTTTCTATTGCATTTGGCAAATGGTGACGATTATCTCGAGAGTGCAAAGTAGCCAAATGAAACTTTTACTGGATTTCCACTTACTTTATCAAATCTCATCTCCACCACACAGGACAAGTTTGCATCTGTTATAGTTTTGGAGAAAATTGTGGTCATTTCATTTATGCGCGAATGTGTTCAGATTGCTTTTCTATTGCATTTGGCACATGGTGACGATTATCTCGAGAGTGCAAAGTAGCCAAATGAAACTTTTACTGGATTTCCACTTACTTTATCAAATCTCATCTCCACCACACAGGACAAGTTTGCATCTGTTATAGTTTTGGAGAAAATTGTGGTCATTTCATTTATGCGCGAATGTGTTCAGATTGCTTTTCTATTGCATTTCGCACATGGTGACGATTATCTCGAGAGTGCAAAGTAGCCAAATGAAACTTTTACTGGATTTCCACTTACTTTATCAAATCTCATCTCCACCACACAGGACAAGTTTGCATCTGTTATAGTTTTGGAGAAAATTGTGGTCATTTCATTTATGCGCGAATGTGTTCAGATTGCTTTTCTATTGCATTTGGCACATGGTGACGATTATCTCGAGAGTGCAAAGTAGCCAAATGAAACTTTTACTGGATTTCCACTTACTTTATCAAATCTCATCTCCACCACACAGGACAAGTTTGCATCTGTTATAGTTTTGGAGAAAATTGTGGTCATTTCATTTATCCGCGAATGTGTTCAGATTGCTTTTCTATTGCATTTGGCACATGGTGACGATTATCTCGAGAGTGCAAAGTAGCCAAATGAAACTTTTACTGGATTTCCACTTACTTTATCAAATCTCATCTCCACCACACAGGACAAGTTTGCATCTGTTATAGTTTTGGAGAAAATTGTGGTCATTTCATTTATGCGCGAATGTGTTCAGATTGCTTTTATATTGCATTTGGCACATGGTGACGCTTATCTCGAGAGTGCAAAGTAGCCAAATGAAACTTTTACTGGATTTCCACTTACTTTATCAAATCTCATCTCCACCACACAGGACAAGTTTGCATCTGTTATAGTTTTGGAGAAAATTGTGGTCATTTAATTTATGCGCGAATGTGTTCAGATTGCTTTTCTATTGCATTTGGCACATGGTGACGATTATCTCGAGAGTGCAAAGTAGACAAATGAAACTTTTACTGGATTTCCACTTACTTTATCAAATCTCATCTCCACCACACAGGACAAGTTTGCATCTGTTATAGTTTTGGAGAAAATTGTGGTCATTTCATTTATGCGCGAATGTGTTCAGATTGCTTTTCTATTGCATTTGGCACATGGTGACGATTATCTCTAGAGTGCAAAGTAGTCAAATGAAACTTTTACTGGATTTCCACTTACTTTATCAAATCTCATCTCCACCACACAGGACAAGTTTGCATCTGTTATAGTTTTGGAGAAAATTGTGGTCATTTCATTTATGCGCGAATGTGTTCAGATTGCTTTTCTATTGCATTTGGCACATGGTGACGATTATCTCGAGAGTGCAAAGTAGCCAAATGAAACTTTTACTGGATTTCCACTTACTTTATCAAATCTCATCTCCACCACACAGGACAAGTTTGCATCTGTTATAGTTTTGGAGAAAATTGTGGTCATTTCATTTATGCGCGAATGTGTTCAGATTGCTTTTATATTGCATTTGGCACATGGTGACAATTATCTCGAGAGTGCAAAGTAGCCAAATGAAACTTTTACTGGATTTCCACTTACTTTATCAAATCTCATCTCCACCACACAGAACAAGTTTGCATCTGTTATAGTTTTGGAGAAAATTGTGGTCATTTCATTTATGCGCGAATGTGTTCAGATTGCTTTTATGTTGCATTTGGCACATGGTGACGATTATCTCGAGAGTGCAAAGTAGCCAAATGAAACTTTTACCGGATTTCCACTTACCTTATTAAATCTCATCTCCACCACACAGGACAAGTTTGCATCTGTTATAGTTTTGGAGAAAATTGTGGTCATTTCATTTATGCGCGAATGTGGTCAGATTGCTTTTCTATTGCATTTTTCAAATGGTGACGATTATCTCGAGAGTGCAAAGGAGCCAAATGAAACTTTTACTGGATGTCCACTTACTTTAATAAATCTCATTTCCACAACACAGGACAAGTTTGCATCTGTTATAGTTTTGGAGAAAATTGTGGTCATTTCATTTATGCGCGAATGTGTTCAGATTGCTTTTCTATTGCATTTGGCACATGGTGACGATTATCTCTTGAGTGCAAAGTAGCCAAATGAAACTTTTACTGGATTTCCACTTACTTTATCAAATCTCATCTCCACCACACAGGACAAGTTTGCATCTGTTATAGTTTTGGAGAAAATTGTGGTCATTTCATTTATGCGCGAATGTGTTCAGATTGCTTTTATATTGCATTTGGCACATGGTGACGATTATCTCGAGAGTGCAAAGTAGCCAAATGAAACTTTTACTGGATTTCCACTTACTTTATCAAATCTCATCTCCACCACACAGGACAAGTTTGCATCTGTTATAGTTTTAGAGAAAATTGTGGTCATTTCAGTTATGCGCGAATGTGTTCAAATTGCTTTTATATTGCATTTGGCACATGGTGACGATTATCTCGAGAGTGCAAAGTAGCCAAATGAAACTTTTACTGGATTTCCACTTACTTTATCAAATCTCATCTCCACCACACAGGAAAAGTTTGCATCTGTTATAGTTTTGGAGAAAATTGTGGTCATTTCATTTATGCGCGAATGTGTTCAGATTGCTTTTCTATTGCATTTGGCACATGGTGACGATTATCTCTTGATTGCAAAGTAGCCAAATGAAACTTTTACTGGATTTCCACTTACTTTATCAAATCTCATCTCCACCACACAGGACAAGTTTGCATCTGTTATAGTTTTGGAGAAAATTGTGGTCATTTCATTTATGCGCGAATGTGTTCAGATTGCATTTCTATTGCATTTGGCACATGGTGACGATTATCTCGAGAGTGCAAAGTAGCCAAATGAAACTTTTACTGGATTTCCACTTACTTTATCAAATCTCATCTCCACCACACAGAACAAGTTTGCATCTGTTATAGTTTTGGAGAAAATTGTGGTCATTTCATTTATGCGCGAATGTGTTCAGATTGCTTTTATATTGCATTTGGCACATGGTGACGATTATCTCGAGAGTGCAAAGTAGCCAAATGAAACTTTTACTGGATTTCCACTTACCTTATTAAATCTCATCTCCACCACACAGGACAAGTTTGCATCTGTTATAGTTTTGGAGAAAATTGTGGTCATTTCATTTATGCGCGAATGTGGTCAGATTGCTTTTCTATTGCATTTGGCAAATGGTGACGATTATCTCGAGAGTGCAAAGTAGCCAAATGAAACTTTTACTGGATGTCCACTTACTTTATTAAATCTCATCTCCACCACACAGGACAAGTTTGCATCTGTTATAGTTTTGGAGAAAATTGTGGTCATTTCATTTATGCGCGAATGTGTTCAGATTGCTTTTCTATTGCATTTGGCACATGGTGACGATTATCTCTTGAGTGCAAAGTAGCCAAATGAAACTTTTACTGGATTTCCACTTACTTTATCAAATCTCATCTCCACCACACAGGACAAGTTTACATCTGTTATAGTTTTGGAGAAAATTGTGGTCATTTCATTTATGCGCGAATGTGTTCAGATTGCTTTTCTATTGCATTTGGCACATGGTGACGATTATCTCGAGAGTGCAAAGTAGCCAAATGAAACTTTTACTGGATTTCCACTTACTTTATCAAATCTCATCTCCACCACACAGGAAAAGTTTGCATCTGTTATAGTTTTGGAGAAAATTGTGGTCATTTCATTTATGCGCGAATGTGTTCAGATTGCTTTTCTATTGCATTTGGCACATGGTGACGATTATCTCGAGAGTGCAAAGTAGCCAAATGAAACTTTTACTGGATTTCCACTTACTTTATCAAATCTCATCTCCACCACACAGGAAAAGTTTGCATCTGTTATAGTTTTGGAGAAAATTGTGGTCATTTCATTTATGCGCGAATGTGTTCAGATTGCTTTTCTATTGCATTTGGCACATGGTGACGATTATCTCGAGAGTGCAAAGTAGCCAAATGAAACTTTTACTGGATGTCCACTTACTTTATCAAATCTCATCTCCACCACACAGGACAAGTTTGCATCTGTTATAGTTTTGGAGAAAATTGTGGTCATTTCATTTATGCGCGAATGTGTTCAGATTGCTTTTCTATTGCATTTGGCACATGGTGACGATTATCTCTTGAGTGCAAAGTAGCCAAATAAAACTTTTACTGGATTTCCACTTACTTTATGAAATCTCATCTCCACCACACAGGACAAGTTTGCATCTGTTATAGTTTTGGAGAAAATTGTGGTCATTTCATTTATGCGCGAATGTGTTCAGATTGCTTTTCTATTGCATTTGGCACATGGTGACGATTCTCTCTTGAGTGCAAAGTAGCCAAATGAAACTTTTACTGGATTTCCACTTACTTTATCAAATCTCATCTCCACCACACAGGACAAGTTTGCATCTGTTATAGTTTTGGAGAAAATTGTGGTCATTTCATTTATGTGCGAATGTGTTCAGATTGCTTTTCTATTGCATTTGGCACATGGTGACGATTATCTCGAGAGTGCAAAGTAGCCAAATGAAACTTTTACTGGATTTCCACTTACTTTATCAAATCTCATCTCCACCACACAGGACAAGTTTGCATCTGTTATAGTTTTGGACAAAAATGTGGTCATTTCATTTATGCGCGAATGTGTTCAGATTGCTTTTCTTTTGCATTTGGCACATGGTGACGATTATCTCGAGAGTGCAAAGTAGCCAAATGAAACTTTTACTGGATTTCCACTTACTTTATCAAATCTCATCTCCACCACACAGGACAAGTTTGCATCTGTTATAGTTTTAGAGAAAATTGTGGTCATTTCAGTTATGCGCGAATGTGTTCAAATTGCTTTTACATTGCATTTGGCACATGGTGACGATTATCTCGAGAGTGCAAAGTAGCCAAATGAAACTTTTACTGGATTTCCACTTACTTTATCAAATCTCATCTCCACCACACAGGAAAAGTTTGCATCTGTTATAGTTTTGGAGAAAATTGTGGTCATTTCATTTATGCGCGAATGTGTTCAGATTGCTTTTCTATTGCATTTGGCACATGGTGACGATTATCTCGAGAGTGCAAAGTAGCCAAATGAAACTTTTACTGGATTTCCAGTTACTTTATCAAATCTCATCTCCACCACACAGGACAAGTTTGCATCTGTTATAGTTTTGGAGAAAATTGTGGTCATTTCATTTATGCGCGAATGTGTTCAGATTGCTTTTATATTGCATTTGGCACATGGTGACAATTATCTCGAGAGTGCAAAGTAGCCAAATGAAACTTTTACTGGATTTCCACTTACTTTATCAAATCTCATCTCCACCACACAGAACAAGTTTGAATCTGTTATAGTTTTGGAGAAAATTGTGGTCATTTCATTTATGCGCGAATGTGTTCAGATTGCTTTTATATTACATTTGGCACATGGTGACGATTATCTCGAGAGTGCAAAGTAGCCAAATGAAACTTTTACTGGATTTCCACTTACCTTATTAAATCTCATCTCCACCACACAGGACAAGTTTGCATCTGTTATAGTTTTGGAGAAAATTGTGGTCATTTCATTTATGCGCGAATGTGGTCAGATTGCTTTTCTATTGCATTTTTCAAATGGTGACGATTATCTCGAGAGTGCAAAGTAGCCAAATGAAACTTTTACTGGATGTCCACTTACTTTATTAAATCTCATATCCACCACACAGGACAAGTTTGCATCTGTTATAGTTTTGGAGAAAATTGTGGTCATTTCATTTATGCGCGAATGTGTTCAGATTGCTTTTCTATTGCATTTGGCACATGGTGACGATTATCTCTTGAGTGCAAAGTAGCCAAATGAAACTTTTACTGGATTTCCACTTACTTTATCAAATCTCATCTCCACCACACAGGACAAGTTTGCATCTGTTATAGTTTTGGAGAAAATTGTGGTCATTTCATTTATGCGCGAATGTGTTCAAATTGCTTTTATATTGCATTTGGCACATGGTGACGATTATCTCGAGAGTGCAAAGTAGCCAAATGAAACTTTTACTGGATTTCCACTTACTTTATCAAATCTCATCTCCACCACACAGGTAAAGTTTGCATCTGTTATAGTTTTAGAGAAAATTGTGGTCATTTCATTTATGCGCGAATGTGTTCAGATTGCTTTTCTATTGCATTTGGCACATGGTGACGATTATCTCTTGAGTGCAAAGTAGCCAAATAAAACTTTTACTGGATTTCCACTTACTTTATGAAATCTCATCTCCACCACACAGGACAAGTTTGCATCTGTTATAGTTTTGGAGAAAATTGTGGTCATTTCATTTATGCGCGAATGTGTTCAGATTGCTTTTCTATTGCATTTGGCACATGGTGACGATTCTCTCTTGAGTGCAAAGTAGCCAAATGAAACTTTTACTGGATTTCCACTTACTTTATCAAATCTCATCTCCACCACACAGGACAAGTTTGCATCTGTTATAGTTTTGGAGAAAATTGTGGTCATTTCATTTATGCGCGAATGTGTTCAGATTGCTTTTCTATTGCATTTGGCACATGGTGACGATTATCTCGAGAGTGCAAAGTAGCCAAATGAAACTTTTACTGGATTTCCACTTACTTTATCAAATCTCATCTCCACCACACAGGACAAGTTTGCATCTGTTATAGTTTTGGACAAAAATGTGGTCATTTCATTTATGCGCGAATGTGTTCAGATTGCTTTTCTTTTGCATTTGGCACATGGTGACGATTATCTCGAGAGTGCAAAGTAGCCAAATGAAACTTTTACTGGATTTCCACTTACTTTATCAAATCTCATCTCCACCACACAGGACAAGTTTGCATCTGTTATAGTTTTGGAGAAAATTGTGGTCATTTCATTTATGCGCGAATGTGTTCAGATTGCTTTTCTATTGCATTTGGCACATGGTGACGATTATCTCGAGAGTGCAAAGTAGCCAAATGAAACTTTTACTGGATTTCCACTTACTTTATCAAATCTCATCTCCACCACACAGGAAAAGTTTGCATCTGTTATAGTTTTGGAGAAAATTGTGGTCATTTCATTTATGCGCGAATGTGTTCAGATTGCTTTTCTATTGCATTTGGCACATGGTGACGATTATCTCGAGAGTGCAAAGTAGCCAAATGAAACTTTTACTGGATTTCCACTTACTTTATCAAATCTCATCTCCACCACACAGGACAAGTTTGCATCTGTTATAGTTTTGGAGAAAATTGTGGTCATTTCATTTATGCGCGAATGTGTTCAGATTGCATTTCTATTGCATTTGGCACATGGTGACGATTATCTCGAGAGTGCAAAGTAGCCAAATGAAACTTTTACTGGATTTCCACTTACTTTATCAAATCTCATCTCCACCACACAGGACAAGTTTGCATCTGTTATAGTTTTAGAGAAAATTGTGGTCATTTCAGTTATGCGCGAATGTGTTCAAATTGCTTTTACATTGCATTTGGCACATGGTGACGATTATCTCGAGAGTGCAAAGTAGCCAAATGAAACTTTTACTGGATTTCCACTTACTTTATCAAATCTCATCTCCACCACACAGGAAAAGTTTGCATCTGTTATAGTTTTGGAGAAAATTGTGGTCATTTCATTTATGCGCGAATGTGTTCAGATTGCTTTTCTATTGCATTTGGCACATGGTGACGATTATCTCGAGAGTGCAAAGTAGCCAAATGAAACTTTTACTGGATTTCCACTTACTTTATCAAATCTCATCTCCACCACACAGGACAAGTTTGCATCTGTTATAGTTTTGGAGAAAATTGTGGTCATTTCATTTATGCGCGAATGTGTTCAGATTGCTTTTATATTGCATTTGGCACATGGTGACAATTATCTCGAGAGTGCAAAGTAGCCAAATGAAACTTTTACTGGATTTCCACTTACTTTATCAAATCTCATCTCCACCACACAGAACAAGTTTGCATCTGTTATAGTTTTGGAGAAAATTGTGGTCATTTCATTTATGCGCGAATGTGTTCAGATTGCTTTTATATTGCATTTGGCACATGGTGACGATTATCTCGAGAGTGCAAAGTAGCCAAATGAAACTTTTACTGGATTTCCACTTACTTTATCAAATCTCATCTCCACCACACAGGACAAGTTTGCATCTGTTATAGTTTTGGACAAAAATGTGGTCATTTCATTTATGCGCGAATGTGTTCAGATTGCTTTTCTTTTGCATTTGGCACATGGTGACGATTATCTCGAGAGTGCAAAGTAGCCAAATGAAACTTTTACTGGATTTCCACTTACTTTATCAAATCTCATCTCCACCACACAGGACAAGTTTGCATCTGTTATAGTTTTGGAGAAAATTGTGGTCATTTCATTTATGCGCGAATGTGTTCAGATTGCTTTTCTATTGCATTTGGCACATGGTGACGATTATCTCGAGAGTGCAAAGTAGCCAAATGAAACTTTTACTGGATTTCCACTTACTTTATCAAATCTCATCTCCACCACACAGGAAAAGTTTGCATCTGTTATAGTTTTGGAGAAAATTGTGGTCATTTCATTTATGCGCGAATGTGTTCAGATTGCTTTTCTATTGCATTTGGCACATGGTGACGATTATCTCGAGAGTGCAAAGTAGCCAAATGAAACTTTTACTGGATTTCCACTTACTTTATCAAATCTCATCTCCACCACACAGGACAAGTTTGCATCTGTTATAGTTTTGGAGAAAATTGTGGTCATTTCATTTATGCGCGAATGTGTTCAGATTGCATTTCTATTGCATTTGGCACATGGTGACGATTATCTCGAGAGTGCAAAGTAGCCAAATGAAACTTTTACTGGATTTCCACTTACTTTATCAAATCCCATCTCCACCACACAGGACAAGTTTGCATCTGTTATAGTTTTAGAGAAAATTGTGGTCATTTCAGTTATGCGCGAATGTGTTCAAATTGCTTTTACATTGCATTTGGCACATGGTGACGATTATCTCGAGAGTGCAAAGTAGCCAAATGAAACTTTTACTGGATTTCCACTTACTTTATCAAATCTCATCTCCACCACACAGGAAAAGTTTGCATCTGTTATAGTTTTGGAGAAAATTGTGGTCATTTCATTTATGCGCGAATGTGTTCAGATTGCTTTTCTATTGCATTTGGCACATGGTGACGATTATATCGAGAGTGCAAAGTAGCCAAATGAAACTTTTACTGGATTTCCACTTACTTTATCAAATCTCATCTCCACCACACAGGACAAGTTTGCATCTGTTATAGTTTTGGAGAAAATTGTGGTCATTTCATTTATGCGCGAATGTGTTCAGATTGCTTTTATATTGCATTTGGCACATGGTGACAATTATCTCGAGAGTGCAAAGTAGCCAAATGAAACTTTTACTGGATTTCCACTTACTTTATCAAATCTCATCTCCACCACACAGAACAAGTTTGCATCTGTTATAGTTTTGGAGAAAATTGTGGTCATTTCATTTATGCGCGAATGTGTTCAGATTGCTTTTATATTGCATTTGGCACATGGTGACGATTATCTCGAGAGTGCAAAGTAGCCAAATGAAACTTTTACTGGATTTCCACTTACCTTATTAAATCTCATCTCCACCACACAGGACAAGTTTGCATCTGTTATAGTTTTGGAGAAAATTGTGGTCATTTCATTTATGCGCGAATGTGGTCAGATTGCTTTTCTATTGCATTTTTCAAATGGTGACGATTATCTCGAGAGTGCAAAGTAGCCAAATGAAACTTTTACTGGATGTCCACTTACTTTATTAAATCTCATATCCACCACACAGGACAAGTTTGCATCTGTTATAGTTTTGGAGAAAATTGTGGTCATTTCATTTATGCGCGAATGTGTTCAGATTGCATTTCTATTGCATTTGGCACATGGTGACGATTATCTCGAGAGTGCAAAGTAGCCAAATGAAACTTTTACTGGATTTCCACTTACTTTATCAAATCCCATCTCCACCACACAGGACAAGTTTGCATCTGTTATAGTTTTAGAGAAAATTGTGGTCATTTCAGTTATGCGCGAATGTGTTCAAATTGCTTTTACATTGCATTTGGCACATGGTGACGATTATCTCGAGAGTGCAAAGTAGCCAAATGAAACTTTTACTGGATTTCCACTTACTTTATCAAATCTCATCTCCACCACACAGGAAAAGTTTGCATCTGTTATAGTTTTGGAGAAAATTGTGGTCATTTCATTTATGCGCGAATGTGTTCAGATTGCTTTTCTATTGCATTTGGCACATGGTGACGATTATCTCGAGAGTGCAAAGTAGCCAAATGAAACTTTTACTGGATTTCCACTTACTTTATCAAATCTCATCTCCACCACACAGGACAAGTTTGCATCTGTTATAGTTTTGGAGAAAATTGTGGTCATTTCATTTATGCGCGAATGTGTTCAGATTGCTTTTATATTGCATTTGGCACATGGTGACAATTATCTCGAGAGTGCAAAGTAGCCAAATGAAACTTTTACTGGATTTCCACTTACTTTATCAAATCTCATCTCCACCACACAGAACAAGTTTGCATCTGTTATAGTTTTGGAGAAAATTGTGGTCATTTCATTTATGCGCGAATGTGTTCAGATTGCTTTTATATTGCATTTGGCACATGGTGACGATTATCTCGAGAGTGCAAAGTAGCCAAATGAAACTTTTACTGGATTTCCACTTACCTTATTAAATCTCATCTCCACCACACAGGACAAGTTTGCATCTGTTATAGTTTTGGAGAAAATTGTGGTCATTTCATTTATGCGCGAATGTGGTCAGATTGCTTTTCTATTGCATTTTTCAAATGGTGACGATTATCTCGAGAGTGCAAAGTAGCCAAATGAAACTTTTACTGGATGTCCACTTACTTTATTAAATCTCATATCCACCACACAGGACAAGTTTGCATCTGTTATAGTTTTGGAGAAAATTGTGGTCATTTCATTTATGCGCGAATGTGTTCAGATTGCTTTTCTATTGCATTTGGCACATGGTGACGATTATCTCTTGAGTGCAAAGTAGCCAAATGAAACTTTTACTGGATTTCCACTTACTTTATCAAATCTCATCTCCACCACACAGGACAAGTTTGCATCTGTTATAGTTTTGGAGAAAATTGTGGTCATTTCATTTATGCGCGAATGTGTTCAGATTGCTTTTATATTGCATTTGGCACATGGTGACGATTATCTCGAGAGTGCAAAGTAGCCAAATGAAACTTTTACTGGATTTCCACTTACTTTATCAAATCTCATCTCCACCACACAGGACAAGTTTGGATCTGTTATAGTTTTAGAGAAAATTGTGGTCATTTCAGTTATGCGCGAATGTGTTCAAATTGCTTTTATATTGCATTTGGCACATTGTGACGATTATCTCGAGAGTGCAAAGTAGCCAAATGAAACTTTTACTGGATTTCCACTTACTTTATCAAATCTCATCTCCACCACACAGGTAAAGTTTGCATCTGTTATAGTTTTGGAGAAAATTGTGGTCATTTCATTTATGCGCGAATGTGTTCAGATTGCTTTTCTATTGCATTTGGCACATGGTGACGATTATCTCTTGATTGCAAAGTAGCCAAATGAAACTTTTACTGGATTTCCACTTACTTTATCAAATCTCATCTCCACCACACAGGACAAGTTTGCATCTGTTATAGTTTTGGAGAAAATTGTGGTCATTTCATTTATGCGCGAATGTGTTCAGATTGCATTTCTATTGCATTTGGCACATGGTGACGATTATCTCGAGAGTGCAAAGTAGCCAAATGAAACTTTTACTGGATTTCCACTTACTTTATCAAATCTCATCTCCACCACACAGAACAAGTTTGCATCTGTTATAGTTTTGGAGAAAATTGTGGTCATTTCATTTATGCGCGAATGTGTTCAGATTGCTTTTATATTGCATTTGGCACATGGTGACGATTATCTCGAGAGTGCAAAGTAGCCAAATGAAACTTTTACTGGATTTCCACTTACCTTATTAAATCTCATCTCCACTACACAGGACAAGTTTGCATCTGTTATAGTTTTGGAGAAAATTGTGGTCATTTCATTTATGCGCGAATGTGGTCAGATTGCTTTTCTATTGCATTTGGCAAATGGTGACGATTATCTCGAGAGTGCAAAGTAGCCAAATGAAACTTTTACTGGATTTCCACTTACTTTATCAAATCTCATCTCCACCACACAGGAAAAGTTTGCATCTGTTATAGTTTTGGAGAAAATTGTGGTCATTTCATTTATGCGCGAATGTGTTCAGATTGCATTTCTATTGCATTTGGCACATGATGACGATTATCTCGAGAGTGCAAAGTAGCCAAATGAAACTTTTACTGGATTTCCACTTACTTTATCAAATCTCATCTCCACCACACAGGACAAGTTTGCATCTGTTATAGTTTTGGAGAAAATTGTGGTCATTTCATTTATGCGCGAATGTGTTCAGATTGCTTTTATATTGCATTTGGCACATGGTGACGATTATCTCGAGAGTACAAAGTAGCCAAATGAAACTTTTACTGGATTTCCACTTACTTTATCAAATCTCATCTCCACCACACAGAACAAGTTTGCATCTGTTATAGTTTTGGAGAAAATTGTGGTCATTTCATTTATGCGCGAATGTGTTCAGATTGCTTTTATATTGCATTTGGCACATGGTGACGATTATCTCGAGAGTGCAAAGTAGCCAAATGAAACTTTTACTGGATTTCCACTTACCTTATTAAATCTCATCTCCACCACACAGGACAAGTTTGCATCTGTTATAGTTTTGGAGAAAATTGTGGTCATTTCATTTATGCGCGAATGTGGTCAGATTGCTTTTCTATTGCATTTGGCAAATGGTGACGATTATCTCGAGAGTGCAAAGTAGCCAAATGAAACTTTTACTGGATGTCCACTTACTTTATTAAATCTCATCTCCACCACACAGGACAAGTTTGCATCTGTTATAGTTTTGGAGAAAATTGTGGTCATTTCATTTATGCGCGAATGTGTTCAGATTGCATTTCTATTGCATTTGGCACATGGTGACGATTATCTCGAGAGTGCAAAGTAGCCAAATGAAACTTTTACTGGATTTCCACTTACTTTATCAAATCTCATCTCCACCACACAGGACAAGTTTGCATCTGTTATAGTTTTAGAGAAAATTGTGGTCATTTCAGTTATGCGCGAATGTGTTCAAATTGCTTTTACATTGCATTTGGCACATGGTGACGATTATCTCGAGAGTGCAAAGTAGCCAAATGAAACTTTTACTGGATTTCCACTTACTTTATCAAATCTCATCTCCACCACACAGGAAAAGTTTGCATCTGTTATAGTTTTGGAGAAAATTGTGGTCATTTCATTTATGCGCGAATGTGTTCAGATTGCTTTTCTATTGCATTTGGCACATGGTGACGATTATCTCGAGAGTGCAAAGTAGCCAAATGAAACTTTTACTGGATTTCCACTTACTTTATCAAATCTCATCTCCACCACACAGGACAAGTTTGCATCTGTTATAGTTTTGGAGAAAATTGTGGTCATTTCATTTATGCGCGAATGTGTTCAGATTGCTTTTATATTGCATTTGGCACATGGTGACGATTATCTCGAGAGTGCAAAGTAGCCAAATGAAACTTTTACTGGATTTCCACTTACTTTATCAAATCTCATCTCCACCACACAGAACAAGTTTGCATCTGTTATAGTTTTGGAGAAAATTGTGGTCATTTCATTTATGCGCGAATGTGTTCAGATTGCTTTTATATTGCATTTGGCACATGGTGACGATTATCTCGAGAGTGCAAAGTAGCCAAATGAAACTTTTACTGGATTTCCACTTACCTTATTAAATCTCATCTCCACCACACAGGACAAGTTTGCATCTGTTATAGTTTTGGAGAAAATTGTGGTCATTTCATTTATGCGCGAATGTGGTCAGATTGCTTTTCTATTGCATTTTTCAAATGGTGACGATTATCTCGAGAGTGCAAAGTAGCCAAATGAAACTTTTACTGGATGTCCACTTACTTTATTAAATCTCATCTCCACCACACAGGACAAGTTTGCATCTGTTATAGTTTTGGAGAAAATTGTGGTCATTTCATTTATGCGCGAATGTGTTCAGATTGCTTTTCTATTGCATTTGGCACATGGTGACGATTATCTCTTGAGTGCAAAGTAGCCAAATGAAACTTTTACTGGATTTCCACTTACTTTATCAAATATCATCTCCACCACACAGGACAAGTTTGCATCTGTTATAGTTTTGGAGAAAATTGTGGTCATTTCATTTATGCGCGAATGTGTTCAGATTGCTTTTCTATTGCATTTGGCACATGGTGACGATTATCTCGAGAGTGCAAAGTAGCCAAATGAAACTTTTACTGGATTTCCACTTACTTTATCAAATCTCATCTCCACCACAAAGGACAAGTTTGCATCTGTTATAGTTTTGGAGAAAATTGTGGTCATTTCATTTATGCGCGAATGTGTTCAGATTGCATTTCTATTGCATTTGGCACATGGTGACGATTATCTCGAGAGTGCAAAGTAGCCAAATGAAACTTTTACTGGATTTCCACTTACTTTATCAAATATCATCTCCACCACACAGGACAAGTTTGCATCTGTTATAGTTTCAGAGAAAATTGTGGTCATTTCAGTTATGCGCGAATGTGTTCAAATTGCTTTTACATTGCATTTGGCACATGGTGACGATTATCTCGAGAGTGCAAAGTAGCCAAATGAAACTTTTACTGGATTTCCACTTACTTTATCAAATCTCATCTCCACCACACAGGAAAAGTTTGCATCTGTTATAGTTTTGGAGAAAATTGTGGTGATTTCATTTATGCGCGAATGTGTTCAGATTGCTTTTCTATTGCATTTGGCACATGGTGACGATTATCTCGAGAGTGCAAAGTAGCCAAATGAAACTTTTACTGGATTTCCACTTACTTTATCAAATCTCATCTCCACCACACAGGACAAGTTTGCATCTGTTATAGTTTTGGAGAAAATTGTGGTCATTTCATTTATGCGCGAATGTGTTCAGATTGCATTTCTATTGCATTTGGCACATGGTGACGATTATCTCGAGAGTGCAAAGTAGCCAAATGAAACTTTTACTGGATTTCCACTTACTTTATCAAATCTCATCTCCACCACACAGGACAAGTTTGCATCTGTTATAGTTTTGGAGAAATATGTGGTCATTTCATTTATGCGCGAATGTGTTCAGATTGCTTTTATATTGCATTTGGCACATGGTGACGATTATCTCGAGAGTGCAAAGTAGCCAAATGAAACTTTTACTGGATTTCCACTTACTTTATCAAATCTCATCTCCACCACACAGAACAAGTTTGCATCTGTTATAGTTTTGGAGAAAATTGTGGTCATTTCATTTATGCGCGAATGTGTTCAGATTGCTTTTATATTGCATTTGGCACATGGTGACGATTATCTCGAGAGTGCAAAGTAGCCAAATGAAACTTTTACTGGATTTCCACTTACCTTATTAAATCTCATCTCCACCACACAGGACAAGTTTGCATCTGTTATAGTTTTGGAGAAAATTGTGGTCATTTCATTTATGCGCGAATGTGGTCAGATTGCTTTTCTATTGCATTTGGCAAATGGTGACGATTATCTCGAGAGTGCAAAGTAGCCAAATGAAACTTTTACTGGATGTCCACTTACTTTATTAAATCTCATCTCCACCACACAGGACAAGTTTGCATCTGTTATAGTTTTGGAGAAAATTGTGGTCATTTCATTTATGCGCGAATGTGTTCAGATTGCTTTTCTATTGCATTTGGCACATGGTGACGATTATCTCTTGAGTGCAAAGTAGCCAAATGAAACTTTTACTGGATGTCCACTTACTTTATCAAATCTCATCTCCACCACACAGGACAAGTTTACATCTGTTATAGTTTTGGAGAAAATTGTGGTCATTTCATTTATGCGCGAATGTGTTCAGATTGCTTTTCTATTGCATTTGGCACATGGTGACGATTATCTCGAGAGTGCAAAGTAGCCAAATGAAACTTTTACTGGATTTCCACTTACTTTATCAAATCTCATCTCCACCACACAGGAAAAGTTTGCATCTGTTATAGTTTTGGAGAAAATTGTGGTCATTTCATTTATGCGCGAATGTGTTCAGATTGCTTTTCTATTGCATTTGGCACATGGTGACGATTATCTCGAGAGTGCAAAGTAGCCAAATGAAACTTTTACTGGATTTCCACTTACTTTATCAAATCTCATCTCCACCACACAGGAAAAGTTTGCATCTGTTATAGTTTTGGAGAAAATTGTGGTCATTTCATTTATGCGCGAATGTGTTCAGATTGCTTTTCTATTGCATTTGGCACATGGTGACGATTATCTCGAGAGTGCAAAGTAGCCAAATGAAACTTTTACTGGATTTCCACTTACTTTATCAAATCTCATCTCCACCACACAGGACAAGTTTGCATCTGTTATAGTTTTGGAGAAAATTGTGGTCATTTCACTTATGCGCGAATGTGTTCAGATTGCATTTCTATTGCATTTGGCACATGGTGACGATTATCTCGAGAGTGCAAAGTAGCCAAATGAAACTTTTACTGGATTTCCACTTACTTTATCAAATCTCATCTCCACCACACAGGACAAGTTTGCATCTGTTATAGTTTTAGAGAAAATTGTGGTCATTTCAGTTATGCGCGAATGTGTTCAAATTGCTTTTACATTGCATTTGGCACATGGTGACGATTATCTCGAGAGTGCAAAGTAGCCAAATGAAACTTTTACTGGATTTCCACTTACTTTATCAAATCTCATCTCCACCACACAGGAAAAGTTTGCATCTGTTATAGTTTTGGAGAAAATTGTGGTCATTTCATTTATGCGCGAATGTGTTCAGATTGCTTTTCTATTGCATTTGGCACATGGTGACGATTATCTCGAGAGTGCAAAGTAGCCAAATGAAACTTTTACTGGATTTCCACTTACTTTATCAAATCTCATCTCCACCACACAGGACAAGTTTGCATCTGTTATAGTTTTGGAGAAAATTGTGGTCATTTCATTTATGCGCGAATGTGTTCAGATTGCTTTTATATTGCATTTGGCACATGGTGACGATTATCTCGAGAGTGCAAAGTAGCCAAATGAAACTTTTACTGGATTTCCACTTACTTTATCAAATCTCATCTCCACCACACAGAACAAGTTTGCATCTGTTATAGTTTTGGAGAAAATTGTGGTCATTTCATTTATGCGCGAATGTGTTCAGATTGCTTTTATATTGCATTTGGCACATGGTGACGATTATCTCGAGAGTGCAAAGTAGCCAAATGAAACTTTTACTGGATTTCCACTTACCTTATTAAATCTCATCTCCACCACACAGGACAAGTTTGCATCTGTTATAGTTTTGGAGAAAATTGTGGTCATTTCATTTATGCGCGAATGTGGTCAGATTGCTTTTCTATTGCATTTTTCAAATGGTGACGATTATCTCGAGAGTGCAAAGTAGCCAAATGAAACTTTTACTGGATGTCCACTTACTTTATTAAATCTCATCTCCACCACACAGGACAAGTTTGCATCTGTTATAGTTTTGGAGAAAATTGTGGTCATTTCATTTATGCGCGAATGTGTTCAGATTGCTTTTCTATTGCATTTGGCACATGGTGACGATTATCTCTTGAGTGCAAAGTAGCCAAATGAAACTTTTACTGGATTTCCACTTACTTTATCAAATCTCATCTCCACCACACAGGACAAGTTTGCATCTGTTATAGTTTTGGAGAAAATTGTGGTCATTTCATTTATGCGCGAATGTGTTCAGTAGAGATGAGCGAACCGGTCGCGGTTCGGCTCGAGGTTGGTTCGCCGAACGGATCTCCCGTTCGAGTTCGGTTCGTCGAACGTTCGACGAACCGAACTCGAACTGCATAGGAAACAATGGCAGGCAATCACAAACACAGAAAAACACCTAGAAAACACCCTCAAAGGTGTCCAAAAGGTCACAAACAACTCACAACACATGGGAAAGTGACAGGACATATACTCATGCGAAAACAAAAGAGCTGGACAAGGAAAAAGAGGAGGACACACAGATATATGAGTATATGCAAGGAAACATCGATTCCATTAATGTGCAACTTGAGCCCTGCTCATTCTTGGCTTCCAATCTTGATAAATTGCCTGAGCTCGCCACGTACGTCTTGGGGATCTTGTCGTGTCCTGCAGCCAGCGTTCTCTCGGAACCTGTCTTCAGTGCTGCTGTGGGTCTGCTGGCAGATAAGCACACGTGTCTGTCCACTGACAATGTGGACATGGCTCTCAGAGGACTTTTCTTCCCCTGGGTCAGCCAGGGGACGGGAAAGGCACGCGTATTTTTGAGAGTGCTTCATGCAAAGCATCTTTTTCTTTTTCAAAAGGGAGCTCAACCGATGCCAGTCAAGTGGGGTGTGTGTGGCCCAGTGAGTGGCAACCAGGGAGACTGTGGTTGGAGTCCCCTCGCTGTGTCTCTAAAAGAACCAAGATGAACAAGTCATGGCTCTCAGAGGACTTTTCTTCCCCTGGGTCAGCCAGGGGACGGGAAAGGCACGCGTATTTTTGAGAGTGCTTCATGCAAAGCATCTTTTTCTTTTTCAAAAGGGGGCTCAACCGATGCCAGTCAAGTGGGGTGTGTGTGGCCCAGTTAGTGGAAACGAGGGAGACTGTGGTTGGAGTCCCCTCGCTGTGTCTCTAATAGAACCAAGATGAACAAGTCATGGCTCTCAGAGGACTTTTCTTCCCCTGGGTCAGCCAGGGGACGGGAAAGGCACGCGTATTTTTGAGAGTGCTTCATGCAAAGCATCTTTTTCTTTTTCAAAAGGGAGCTCAACCGATGCCAGTCAAGTGGGGTGTGTGTGGCCCAGTGAGTGGAAACGAGGGAGACTGTGGTTGGAGTCCCCTCGCTGTGTCTCTAAAAGAACCAAGATGAACAAGTCATGGCTCTCAGAGGACTTTTCTTCCCCTGGGTCAGCCAGGGGACGGGAAAGGCACGCGTATTTTTGAGAGTGCTTCATGCAAAGCATCTTTTTCTTTTTCAAAAGGGAGCTCAACCGATGCCAGTCAAGTGGGGTGTGTGTGGCCCAGTGAGTGGCAACCAGGGAGACTGTGGTTGGAGTCCCCTCGCTGTGTCTCTAAAAGAACCAAGATGAACAAGTCATGGCTCTCAGAGGACTTTTCTTCCCCTGGGTCAGCCAGGGGACGGGAAAGGCACGCGTATTTTTGAGAGTGCTTCATGCCAAGCATCTTTTTCTTTTTCAAAAGGGGGTGGGCAAACGATGCCAGTCAAGTGGGGTGTGTGTGGCCCAGTTAGTGGAAACGAGGGAGACTGTGGTTGGAGTCCCCTCGCTGTGTCTCTAAAAGAACCAAGATGAACAAGTCATGGCTCTCAGAGGACTTTTCTTCCCCTGGGTCAGCCAGGGGACGGGAAAGGCACGCGTATTTTTGAGAGTGCTTCATGCAAAGCATCTTTTTCTTTTTCAAAAGGGAGCTCAACCGATGCCAGTCAAGTGGGGTGTGTGTGGCCCAGTGAGTGGAAACGAGGGAGACTGTGGTTGGAGTCCCCTCGCTGTGTCTCTAAAAGAACCAAGATGAACAAGTCATGGCTCTCAGAGGACTTTTCTTCCCCTGGGTCAGCCAGGGGACGGGAAAGGCACGCGTATTTTTGAGAGTGCTTCATGCAAAGCATCTTTTTCTTTTTCAAAAGGGAGCTCAACCGATGCCAGTCAAGTGGGGTGTGTGTGGCCCAGTGAGTGGCAACCAGGGAGACTGTGGTTGGAGTCCCCTCGCTGTGTCTCTAAAAGAACCAAGATGAACAAGTCATGGCTCTCAGAGGACTTTTCTTCCCCTGGGTCAGCCAGGGGACGGGAAAGGCATGCGTATTTTTGAGAGTGCTTCATGCAAAGCATCTTTTTCTTTTTCAAAAGGGAGCTCAACCGATGCCAGTCAAGTGGGGTGTGTGTGGCCCAGTGAGTGGCAACCAGGGAGACTGTGGTTGGAGTCCCCTCGCTGTGTCTCTAAAAGAACCAAGATGAACAAGTCATGGCTCTCAGAGGACTTTTCTTCCCCTGGGTCAGCCAGGGGACGGGAAAGGCACGCGTATTTTTGAGAGTGCTTCATGCAAAGCATCTTTTTCTTTTTCAAAAGGGAGCTCAACCGATGCCAGTCAAGTGGGGTGTGTGTGGCCCAGTGAGTGGAAACGAGGGAGACTGTGGTTGGAGTCCCCTCGCTGTGTTATACATGCTTTTAGAAGGGCATGACATGGCTTGGAGGTTGACTTTCATAAAATGCAAACTGTTGGCTACCAAAATGCTGCCTTTCCAACAACTGTGGTTATAGGCAATGAGGAACATACTGATGAAGATGAGACGCAGATACCCGATTGGGATGACAACTTAAATATTCGGTCAGGGCAAGAAGAGGCTCGGTCTGAGGGGGAGGGGAGTGCAAACACAACAATTGATGATGAAGTTCTAGATCCCACCTACTGTCAACCCCCAGTCAGGCACTCGAGGAGGTCAACAGAGGCGGTGGAGGAGGATGCAACCGACGACGAAATTACCTTGCGCCTTCCTGGACAGAGTCGGAGTACTGGTAGCACGTCTACAACTGCATCCTCAGCCACCACTCTGCCTATGAGCATTATTCGGGGTGCATCAACAGGTCGCATGGCCTCTAAGCCTTGCCTAGCCTGTTCCTTTTTTGACATAGAAAAAGATCGCCCAAATCATGTGATATGTAAAATTTGTCATGATTCTCTTAGTAGAGGTCAAAACCTCAGCAGTTTGACAACTTCTTCCATGAATCGTCACATGAATAAATATCATAGGTCCCGGTGGGAAGCTCACTGTGCTGCAATGCGGCCTAGCGGAGCGAACCATCCACCGCCCGCCCCTTCCAGTGCATCCGCGCGCTCTTCATCTTCTAGGACTGTGGGGACAGCTGTCACACCTGTTTTTCCACGCAAAACTTCCACCACTGTAACCGCAACAGGCAGTTTGCTTGGTAGGTCGTCAGTTGGTTTGGAAGGGGAAACAAGTGAGTGTGTACAGCTCTCTCAGACATCGATAGCACCTACGTTGGATGAAGGCAACATCATGTCTCCGCCTGCACTTTCCTCACAAACCTGCATTTTTCCAGGGACACCCTACTCAACACCGTCTACACACAGCAGCCAGATCTCTGTCCCTCAGATGTGGTCAAAGAAAAGGCCACTTCCTCCGACCCATGACAAAGCTAAGAGGTTGACTCTATCCCTCTGTAAGCTGTTGGCTACCGAAATGCTGCCTTTCCGCCTAGTGGACACACAGGATTTTAGAGACCTTATGTCTGTCGCTGTGCCCCAGTACCAGATGCCTAGTCGCCACTACTTCTCTAAGAAAGGTGTGCCCGCGCTACACCAGCATGTTGCACACAACATCACCGCTTCCTTGAGAAACTCTGTGTGTGAACAGGTGCATTTCACCACCGATACTTGGACCAGTAAGCATGGACAGGGACGTTACATGTCGCTGACTGGGCACTGGGTAACTATGTTGATAGATGGTGAAGGGTCTGCTGCACAAGTCTTGCCGTCCCCACGACTTGTGTGTCAATCCTCTGTCTGTCCAAGTTCCGCCACTGCTTCTGCATCCTCCACCTCATCTGGGTCCTCCACCTCCGCCCCAAGCCTGCCTGGTCAGGCCACCAGCGTTCTCACTGCGCAGAAGGAATCACGCACCCCTCATTACTATGCTGGCAGCAGAGCGCAACGGCATCAGGCGGTCTTTAGCTTGACATGTCTTGGGAATAAGAGTCACACAGCTGAGGAGTTGTGGTCAGCTCTGCGGTCCGAGTTTAATAAATGGTTGTCTCCACTCAACCTGCAGCCTGGTAAGGCCGTGTGCGACAATGCTGCAAACCTGGGTGCGGCCCTTCGCCTGGGCAAGGTGACACACGTGCCTTGTATGGCTCACGTGTTGAACCTTGTTGTCCAGCAATTTTTAACACACTATCCCGGCCTAGATGGCCTTCTGACCAGGGCACGTAAACTGTCTGCAGTGCTCACTTCCGCCGTTCAACCGCCGCAGCTGAGCGACTTGCATCGCTCCAGAAGTCTTTCGGCCTGCCGGTTCATCGCCTGAAATGCGATGTGGCGACACGCTGGAATTCAACTCTCCACATGTTACAGCGACTGTGGCAGCACCGGCGAGCCCTGGTGCAATACGTCATGATGTATAGCCTGGGCCAACGAGATGCAGAAGTGGGGCAGATCACCCTGATGGAGTGATCTCAGATCAAGGACCTATGCACCGTTCTGCACAGTTTCGACATGGCGACGAATATGTTTAGCGCTGACAATGCCATTATCAGCATGACGATTACAGTCATTTACATGCTGGAGCAAACGCTAAACACTATTCGGAGTCAGGGGGTGGGACAACAGGAAGGGGAGGAATTAAAGGAGGATTCATATGCGCAAGACACAACAACATCACCAAGGTCCAGACGTTCATCATCACCAACGCGGCAGGCATGGGACCATGGGGGACAGGGATCAACAAGGGCGCATGGTAGCAGGCGAGATGTTGAGGAAGGTGCAGGAGGACATGAAGATATGGAGGACGAACTGTCCATGGACATGGAAGACTCAGCGGATGAGGGAGACCTTGGTCAAAATTCAGTTGAAAGAGGTTGGGGGGAGATGTCAGAGGAAGAAAGAACGGTTAGCACCTCTATGCCACAAACACAGCGTGGACTTGGTCCGCATGGCTGCGCAAGACACATGAGTGCCTTCTTGTTGCACTACCTCCAACATGACCCTCGGATTGTCAAAATTAGAAGTGATGATGACTACTGGCTTGCCACACTATTAGATCCCCGGGACAAGTCCAAATTTTGTGACATAATTCCACCCATAGAAAGGGACGCACGTATGCTGGAGTATCAGCATAAGCTGTTACTCGATCTTAGCTCGGCTTTTACACCAAACAACCGTGCAGGTGAAGGGAGTGATTCTCCCAGTTGTAACTTGACAAACATGGGACGGCATCGTCATCTTCAACAGTCTACCCGTACCAGTAGGACCGTATCTGGTGCTGGTAACAGCAATTTTATGGAATATTTTCATAATTTTTTTAGACCCTCCTTTGCAAGGCCACCAGAGACAACAAGTCTGACACATAGTCAACGGATGGAGAGGATGATACAGGAGTATCTCCAAATGAACATCGATGCAATGACTTTGCAAATGGAGCCTTGCTCCTTTTGGGCTTCAAATCTAGAAAAATTGACAGAGCTCTCCAGTTACGCCTTGGAGATTTTGTCGTGTGCAGCTGCCAGCGTTGTCTCTGAACGTGTCTTCTTCAGTGCTGCTGGGTGTGTGCTGACAGATAAGCGCACGCGTCTGTCCAGTGACAATGTGGACACACTGACGTTCATCAAAATGAACAAGTCATGGATCCAGAAGGAATTTACTACCCCTGTGTCAGCCTGGGGAGAGTAAATGCTTGTGGATTTGGAATGTGCTTGATGCAAATCAAAACATCCTGTTTGCAACTAGGGCACAAGTGCTGCCACTGATGGGGTGTCTGTGTGCCCAATGTTGGGAAAAAAGGTAGACTCCGCTTGGAGTAACCCTTGCTTGATGTGTTTTTTAAAAATGATACAAGATGAACAGATCTGAAGGCAAGATGAAGGCAACATCATGTCTCCGCCTGCACTTTTCTCACAAACCTGCATTTTTCCAGGGACACCCTACTCAATACCGTCTACAGACAGCAGCCAGATCTCTTTCCCTCAGATGTGGTCAAATAAAAGGCCACTTACTGCGACCCATGACAAAGCTAAGTGGTTGACTCTATCCCTCTGTAAGCTGTTGGCTACCGAAATGCTGCCTTTACGCGTAGTGGACACACAGGATTTTACAGACCTTATGTCTGTCGCTGTGCCCCAGTACCACATGCCCAATCACCACTGCTTCTCCAAGAAAAGCATGCCCGCGCTACACCAGCATGTCGCACACAACATCACCACTTCCTTGAGAAAATCTGTGTGCGACAGGGTGCATTTCAACACAGATACTTGGACCAGTAAGCATAGACAGGGTCATTACATGTCACTGACTGGGCACTGGCAAACTATGGTGAGAGATGGAGAAGGGTCTGCTGTACAAGTCTTGCCGTCCCCACGAGTTGTTTCAATCCTTGTTCTGTATGTAGAAGTTAATACACTGCTTCTGCCTCTTCAACCTCATGTGGGTCCTCTACCTTGGCGCAAACCCTGTGTGGTCAGGCCACCCTTCCTTGCAACTGCGCACAAGGACTACCACACACCTCCTTACTATGCTGGCAGCAGAGCTCAATGCCATCAGGCGGTCAAAGCTTTACTTTGAAATGTATGGGAAATGTGAGTCACACCGCTATTACAGAGAATAGTAGTCAGGCAGGGTCAAAACATTAATTGAGGAACAGGAACAGAATGGGACGGCCAGGAAAGAATCAGAAAACAAGCAGAGTTGAAATGCGTATCGGCCAACAAGGTACATAAACAGCAAGCAGGAAAAGTAGTCAGGTAACAAGCACACAAAATCATAAAACTGAACTGGGGGTAAAATTAACCAGAGGTTCATAGCTATGTCTGGCAGTGGTCTGCAGACAGGATGGGCATAAAAAAGGGTGTGGTGTCTTCCCATTGGTTGTAGCTGAATGATGGTATTTCATCTGTGAGATACCCACCAGCTACATTCAGCCAGAGATTCTGCATCTGTCAAGGTAATGCAGCCCAGTGGGTGAGCATAACCTGCGTCCACCTGCGCCGCTGGCATCGACTACTCTCACATCATCAGCACTATTCATGAAAGGAACACGTTGTCACCTGGCAACCGGAGTACAAATTGACGGAGCGGACTACGTTGGTGACTTAACAGCCGTGTGCGGCAATGATGCAAACCTGGCTGCGGGCCATCCTCAGGGCAATGTGACACACGTGCCTTTTAGGGCTCACGTGTTGAACCGAATTCGCCAGCAATTTTTAAAACACCATCACGGCCTACATGGCCTTGTGCAGTGGGCACGCTCGCTATGTGCTCACTTCCATCGTGCGCACACAGCAGCTCAACAACTTTCATCACTCCGGAAGTCTTAGGGTCTGGCAGTTAAACGCCGTAAATGCGATGTTTCGACACGCAGGAATTGGAATCTGCACATGTTGCAGCGTGTGTGGCAGCACCGCAGAGCCCTGCTGAAATACGGTAAGACATATAGCCTGGGATAACTTGATCCAGAGGTGGTGCAGATCACGCTGCTGGAGTGGTGTCAGATCAAGGACCTATGCACCCTGCTACACAGTTTTGAAATGTCGACGAAGATGTTTAGCACTGGCAATGTCATTCTCAGCGTGACAATTCTGGTCATCTACATGATGGAGCACACTGTAATTATTATTCTGAGTCAGGTGTTGGGACAAGAGGAAGGGGAGGAAGTACAGGAGGAGTCATATGCGGAAGGGATAACAAGATCTACGAGGTCCAGATGGTCAGCGGCACCTATGCGGCATTCATGGTGAGGGAGAGGGATTAACAAGGGCGCATAGTATCAGCAAAAAGTGTTGATGAAAGTGCAGGAGCCCATGAAGAAATGGAGGACGAACTGGCGATGGGCATGGAAGACTCAGCAGATGAGTGAGAGCTTGCTCACATTTCGGTTGTGCGAGGTTGTGGGTAGAGGGCAGAGGAAGGATGCACGATTCTCACCTCTCTGCCACCAACACACCAAGGACTTGGTCCTCCTGGATGCACAAGACACATGAGCGCCTTCTTGCTGCACTACCTACATGACCCTCGGATTGTATGAATTTGAACTAATCCTGAATACTGGGTTGCCACACTGTTAGATCCCCGGTACAAGACAAAATTTGGCAAACTAATTCCTGCCATAGAAATAGACGCACGTATACAGGAGTATCTGCAGAATGTGGTACGCAATCTTAGATCTACTTGTCCACTAAACACCAGTGCTGCACAGAGTGAATCTCAACGCTTTGTCATGGATAGGAGGAAATGGTCTTTTACTTGTCCACATCGGAGGGACCGAGGGATGGCTGCTGTGCTGAGATGGCGTTGAGTACGGTGTCCCTGCACAGTTGCACTTTTGGTCATATCCCAAAATGAGTTGAAAAAGGACAGATGCTGTTGGAAAGGGGAACAGGTGTGTTGGAAAGGGGAAAAAAGTTTTGGTCCGTGGATTTGGTGGTTAAGCAACTGTAACATTTGCTGAAGAAACAACATCTGTTACAGTGGGACTGGCAGATTTGGATAAAGTGGTATATAATCTGTGACCGCTATATAACGAAAATTAATAAGAAAAGAAAGAGAAAGGTATATATCCCCATCAGCAGTCAGTGTCCACCGTGCTCCCACTTGGAAAAGGAGAGGTTGGCAACTTGAAGGTTTGGTGGAGGATACAGAGCTGTGTGGCTATGAAACTAATAGTAGCCTGAACCGAGTTAGACGCCATTCGGATCTGGAGACTGTGAGCCCTGTTAGCGTCACAGGGTCCACATGCCCACCCAGCCCAGGAACTCCCTGTTAACAACACAGGGGCCATTGAGTACGCTGACCGTGTGCGTAGGGGCCACACCTGTGGACAGCAGGCGCATCAGCAGCAGCAGGCCTGTTAATGCCACTGGGCTGCACAAGCAGGACTGTTAGGACAGGAGCTGGTCTTAACCGTTCTGCGTTACCAACTGTGGTGGTGGCCTGCATCCACCACCCGATCCCTGCCTACCTCTGGCCTAAAGCCGCAATGGGTTCAACACATGGAGGTGTGCTCTTTCGGAGCATAATAGAAGACTGCGCACCTCCTTGTTGGCTCCAGCCCCTTTTATAACCTGGGTCCGCCCCAAACCAGGGTGAACCACAATGCACCTCCTGGAGACAAAAGTAGAGTGACACGTCATGAGTGGCATAACTAGCGTCCTATTTGGAAACGCAACTTCAATGATGACCTCATGGCTGCCATGACCCAAACACCTCACCAGTCATCGTCTGAGCATCAATAATGCGGTGACAAGTCATAGGTGTGGGCCTCTGCAAGCCATTTGGGAGGACACCTGATGCCCTGTGGTCTATATGGGACCCCCACATCAGGGCCAGGGCCAAAGAGTTCATTACCGGACCTAGTCTCTGATGCAGGAAGTGCCTGAGCATGCTCAGTAGCATGAAATACAGTCTCTGAAAAAAGACTATCAGCTTTAGCATGGTGTCTATGCCCAAAACAGGACTTAGACCCGGCACGGAATGCAAGCACCTGTGCAAAGAGGCTTTTCACACTTAGTGTGGGAGCATGCGCTGTATCCCGAAATGAAAACTTAGCGTCAGGAATGGCACAGTCAGGCTGAGCATACTCACTAGGCGAAACACTGTAATTATGCTGCAGCTGGGGTACATCGGCACACGCATGCGCACTAGCTGCCTCTCCACACTTAGACGTGGAGGGGAAATTTGTCTTGGAGATGCTGTCTATGAACAGAAGGAAAAGCTAAAGGAAGCCTGACTTTCTATCCCTCCGAATTATGAAATGCAGCAATGAATTCCATGAGTTTGCTATAACATTAGCGTAGCAAAATGTGCATGAGGGTGTGATGTAGAGGTGCTAGAAATAGCTTGTCACCAGTGGGGCACTAATGGAATACAACAGCCAGTTCTATGATGCCACAAAATGGCAGTATTTTGTGCTATCATTATAGCTTATTAAAAACAGAGCACGAGGTTGTCATGCAGAGGTGCTGCACATAGATTTGCAGTAGTGTGAATTGACAAAAGTACAATAGCCACGTTTAGGATACAACTAGGTACAGTGAGTGTTTGCTAGTAAAATTGCTTAGTTTAAAAAAGTTGTAGTGTGCAATGCAGGCAGACGTGCTATGCAAATGTCTTTGCACTAGTGGGACTATAGCAAAGTCCAATAGCCACGTATAGGATGCCAATAGGTACACTGAGTGTGTGCTAGTATAATGGCTTCGTTATAATTTGTTGGAGTGTGCAACGCAGGCAGATGCGCTCTGCAAATGTCTTGGCACTAGTGGGACTATAGCAAAGTCCAATAGCCACGTATAGGATGCCACTAGGTACACTGACTGTTTGCTAGTATAATGGCTGAGTTTAAAAAAGTTAGAGTGTGCAATGCAGGCAGACGTGCTGCAAATAACGTTCCAATACTGTGAATTGACAAAAGTACAATAGCCACGTATAGGATGCCACTAGGTACACTGACTGTTTGCTAGTATAATGGCTGAGTTTAAAAAAGTTAGAGTGTGCAATGCAGGCAGACGTGCTGCAAATAACGTTCCAATACTGTGAATTGACAAAAGTACAATAGCCACGTATAGGATGCCACTAGGTACACTGACTGTTTGCTAGTATAATGGCTGAGTTTAAAAAAGTTAGAGTGTGCAATGCAGGCAGACGTGCTGCAAATAACGTTCCAATACTGTGAATTGACAAAAGTACAATAGCCACGTTTAGGATGCCACTAGGTACACTGACTGTTTGCTAGTATAATGGCTGAGTTTAAAAAAGTTAGAGTGTGCAATGCAGGCAGACGTGCTGCAAATAACGTTCCAATACTGTGAATTGACAAAAGTACAATAGCCACGTTTAGGATGCCACTAGGTACACTGACTGTTTGGTAGTATAATGGCTGAGTTTAAAAAAGTTAGAGTGTGCAATGCAGGCAGACGTGCTGCAAATAACGTTCCAATACTGTGAATTGACAAAAGTACAATAGCCACGTTTAGGATGCCACTAGGTACACTGACTGTTTGGTAGTATAATGGCTGAGTTTAAAAAAGTTAGAGTGTGCAATGCAGGCAGACGTGCTGCAAATAACGTTCCAATACTGTGAATTGACAAAAGTACAATAGCCACGTTTAGGATACAACTAGGTACAGTGAGTGTTTGCTAGTATAATGGCTGAGTTTAAAAAAGTTAGAGTGTGCAATGCAGGCAGACGTGCTGCAAATAACGTTCCAATACTGTGAATTGACAAAAGTACAATAGCCACGTTTAGGATACAACTAGGTACAGTGAGTGTTTGCTAGTATAATGGCTGAGTTTAAAAAAGTTAGAGTGTGCAATGCAGGCAGACGTGCTGCAAATAACGTTCCAATACTGTGAATTGACAAAAGTACAATAGCCACGTATAGGATGCCACTAGGTACAGTGAGTGTTTGCTAGTATAATGGCTGAGTTTAAAAAAGTTAGAGTGTGCAATGCAGGCAGACGTGCTGCAAATAACGTTCCAATACTGTGAATTGACAAAAGTACAATAGCCACGTTTAGGATGCCACTAGGTACACTGACTGTTTGCTAGTATAATGGCTGAGTTTAAAAAAGTTAGAGTGTGCAATGCAGGCAGACGTGCTGCAAATAACGTTCCAATACTGTGAATTGACAAAAGTACAATAGCCACATTTAGGATGCCACTAGGTACACTGACTGTTTGCTAGTATAATGGCTGAGTTTAAAAAACTTGGAGTGTGCAATGCAGGCAGATGTGCTCTGCAAATGTCTTAGCACTAGTGGGACTATAGCAAAGTCCAATAGCCACGTATAGGATGCCACTAGGTACACTGAGTGTGTGCTAGTATAATGGCTTCGTTATAATTAGTTGGAGTGTGCAACGCAGGCAGATGCGCTCTGCAAATGTCTTGGCACTAGTGGGACTATAGCAAAGTCCAATAGCCACGTATAGGATGCCACTAGGTACACTGAGTGTTTGCTAGTATAATGGCTTCGTTATAATTAGTTGGAGTGTGCAACGCAGGCAGATGCGCTCTGCAAATGTCTTGGCACTAGTGGGACTATAGCAAAGTCCAATAGCCACGTATAGGATGCCACTAGGTACACTGAGTGTTTGCTAGTATAATGGCTTCGTTATAATTAGTTGGAGTGTGCAACGCAGGCAGATGCGCTCTGCAAATGTCTTGGCCCTAGTGGGACTATAGCAAAGTCCAATAGCCACGTATAGGATGCCACTAGGTACACTGAGTGTTTGCTAGTATAATGGCTTAGTTATAATGAGTTGGAGTGTGCAACGCAGGCAGATGCGCTCTGCAAATGTCTTGGCACTAGTGGGACTATAGCAAAGTCCAATAGCCACGTATAGGATGCCACTAGGTACACTGAGTGTTTGCTAGTATAATGGCTTAGTTATAATGAGTTGGAGTGTGCAACGCAGGCAGATGCGCTCTGCAAATGTCTTGGCACTAGTGGGACTATAGCAAAGTCCAATAGCCACGTATAGGATGCCACTAGGTACACTGAGTGTTTGCTAGTATAATGGCTTCGTTATAATTTGTTGGAGTGTGCAACGCAGGCAGATGCGCTCTGCAAATGTCTTGGCACTAGTGGGACTATAGCAAAGTCCAATAGCCACGTATAGGATGCCACTAGGTACACTGAGTGTTTGCTAGTATAATGGCTTCGTTATAATTAGTTGGAGTGTGCAACGCAGGCAGATGCGCTCTGCAAATGTCTTGGCACTAGTGGGACTATAGCAAAGTCCAATAGCCACGTATAGGATGCCACTAGGTACACTGAGTGTTTGCTAGTATAATGGCTTCGTTATAATTTGTTGGAGTGTGCAACGCAGGCAGATGCGCTCTGCAAATGTCTTGGCACTAGTGGGACTATAGCAAAGTCCAATAGCCACGTATAGGATGCCACTAGGTACACTGAGTGTTTGCTAGTATAATGGCTTCGTTATAATTAGTTGGAGTGTGCAACGCAGGCAGATGCGCTCTGCAAATGTCTTGGCACTAGTGGGACTATAGCAAAGTCCAATAGCCACGTATAGGATGCCACTAGGTACACTAAGTGTTTGCTAGTATAATGGCTGAGTTTAAAAAACTTGGAGTGTGCAATGCAGGCAGATGTGCTCTGCTAATGTCTTTGCACTAGTGGGACTATAGCAAAGTCCAATAGCCACGTATAGGATGCCACTAGGTACACTGAGTGTGTGCTAGTATAATGGCTTAGTTATAATTCGTTGGAGTGTGCAACGCAGGCAGACGTGCTGCAAATGTCTTGGCACTAGTGGGACTATAGCAAAGTCCAATAGCCACGTATAGGATGCCACTAGGTACACTGAGTGTTTGCTAGTATAATGGCTTCGTTATAATTTGTTGGAGTGTGCAACGCAGGCAGATGCGCTCTGCAAATGTCTTGGCCCTAGTGGGACTATAGCAAAGTCCAATAGCCACGTATAGGATGCCACTAGGTACACTGAGTGTTTGCTAGTATAATGGCTGAGTTTAAAAAACTTGGAGTGTGCAATGCAGGCAGATGTGCTCTGCTAATGTCTTTGCACTAGTGGGACTATAGCAAAGTCCAATAGCCACGTATAGGATGCCACTAGGTACACTGAGTGTTTGCTAGTAAAATTGCTTAGTTTAAAAAACTTGGAGTGTGCAATGCAGGCAGATGTGCTCTGCAAATGTCTTTGCACTAGTGGGACTATAGCAAAGTCCAATAGCCACAGATAGGATGCCACTAGGTACACTGAGTGTTTGCTAGTATAATGGCTTACTTAGAATGAGTTGGAGTGTGCAGAGGACAAGAGGGTACAGTGGCAGGATTGTGGTGCTCTGGGTAGAGGAATGGAAGCCTGCCTTTCTATTCCCTCCTAATGGTAAAATGCAGGGAGGAAATCCCTGACCTGGGCTACACAGACGCTGTTGCTGTTTGCAGGACCTGTCACCTATGGCTCTCTGACCCTGCCGGTACGAGCCCTTAAAAGGACTGCTAGAATGTGCTCTCCCTAAGCTGTCTAACGCTGTGTATGCAGCGCATACAGCTGTATCGGCGATAGGACAAAGGACGGAACTGCGACAGTGATGTCTGACACCAAAGACGCAGAAGGCAGATAATGGCGATCGTGAAGAAAATGTCCGGTTTTATAATGCAGGGACATGTGACATGCAGATCCTATCACACATGCCGTTGCTTCTCTGCCTCAAAGTCCACTTAGGTGTGTGTGTGTCTGTGATTGGCTGACATGCTGGCCAGCCCCACAAGACGCGCGCGCTTAGGGAAGGAAGACAAGAAAAAAAAAAAATAAAATGGCGATCGCCATTATAGAAACAGCAGTGATCTGAAGGCGCTGTTCACGCACACTATACACTGAAATGTGATAATAGTTTGATTCACAGAGTGACTTACACTATTACAGCAGAAACCAAGCTAAGATTTAGCTGTTTTTTGGCTGCTAGAACCGTTCTCGAACGTTTCTAGAACTATCGAGCTTTTGCAAAAAGCTCGAGTTCTAGTTCGATCTAGAACATGCCCCAAAATCACTCGAGCCTAGAACTGGAGAACCACGAACCACGAACCGCGCTCAACTCTACTCTCGAGATAATCGTCACCATGTGCCAAATGCAATATAAAAGCAATTTGAACACATTCGCGCATAACTGAAATGACCACAATTTTCTCTAAAACTATAACAGATGCAAACTTGTCCTGTGTGGTGGAGATGAGATTTGATAAAGTAAGTGGAAATCCAGTAAAAGTTTCATTTGGCTACTTTGCACTCTCGAGATAATCGTCACCATGTGCCAAATGCAATAGAAAAGCAATCTGAACACATTCGCGCATAAATGAAATGACCACAATTTTCTCCAAAACTATAACAGATGCAAACTTTTCCTGTGTGGTGGAGATGAGATTTGATAAAGTTAGTGGAAATCCAGTAAAAGTTTCATTTGGCTACTTTGCACTCTCGAGATAATCGTCACCATGTGCCAAATGCAATAGAAAAGCAATCTGAACACATTCGCGCATAAATGAAATGACCACAATTTTCTCCAAAACTATAACAGATGCAAACTTGTCCTGTGTGGTGGAGATGAGATTTGATAAAGTAAGTGGAAATCCAGTAAAAGTTTCATTTGGCTACTTTGCACTCAAGAGATAATCGTCACCATGTGCCAAATGCAATAGAAAAGCAATCTGAACACATTCGCGCATAAATGAAATGACCACAATTTTCTCCAAAACTATAACAGATGCAAACTTGTCCTGTGTGGTGGAGATGAGATTTAATAAGGTAAGTGGAAATCCAGTAAAAGTTTCATTTGGCTACTTTGCACTCTCGAGATAATCGTCACCATGTGCCAAATGCAATATAAAAGCAATCTGAACACATTCGCGCATAAATGAAATGACCACAATTTTCTCCAAAACTATAACAGATGCAAACTTGTCCTGTGTGGTGGAGATGAGATTTGATAAAGTAAGTGGAAATCCAGTAAAAGTTTCATTTGGCTACTTTGCACTCTCGAGATAATCGTCACCATGTGCCAAATGCAAAAGAAAAGCAATCTGAACACATTCGCGCATAAATGAAATGACCACAATTTTCTCCAAAACTATAACAGATGCAAACTTGTCCTGTGTGGTGGAGATGAGATTTGATAAAGTAAGTGGAAATCCAGTAAAAGTTTCATTTGGCTACTTTGCACTCAAGAGATAATCGTCACCATGTGCCAAATGCAATAGAAAAGCAATCTGAACACATTCGCGCATAAATGAAATGACCACAATTTTCTCCAAAACTATAACAGATGCAAACTTGTCCTGTGTGGTGGAGATGAGATTTAATAAGGTAAGTGGAAATCCAGTAAAAGTTTCATTTGGCTACTTTGCACTCTCGAGATAATCGTCACCATGTGCCAAATGCAATATAAAAGCAATCTGAACACATTCGCGCATAAATGAAATGACCACAATTTTCTCCAAAACTATAACAGATGCAAACTTGTTCTGTGTGGTGGAGATGAGATTTGATAAAGTAAGTGGAAATCCAGTAAAAGTTTCATTTGGCTACTTTGCACTCTCGAGATAATCGTCACCATGTGCCAAATGCAATAGAAAAGCAATCTGAACACATTCACGCATAAATAAAATGACCACAATTTTCTCCAAAACTATAACAGATGCAAACTTGTCCTGTGTGGTGGAGATGAGATTTGATAAAGTAAGTGGAAATCCAGTAAAAGTTTCATTTGGCTACTTTGCACTCTCGAGATAATCGTCACCATGTGCCAAATGCAATAGAAAAGCAATCTGAACACATTCGCGCATAAATGAAATGACCACAATTTTCTCCAAAACTATAACAGATGCAAACTTGTCCTGTGTGGTGGAGATGAGATTTGATAAAGTAAGTGGAAATCCAGTAAAAGTTTCATTTGGCTACTTTGCACTCAAGAGATAATCGTCACCATGTGCCAAATGCAATAGAAAAGCAATCTGAACACATTCGCGCATAAATGAAATGACCACAATTTTCTCCAAAACTATAACAGATGCAAACTTGTCCTGTGTGGTGGAGATGAGATTTAATAAAGTAAGTGGACATCCAGTAAAAGTTTCATTTGGCTACTTTGCACTCTCGAGATAATCGTCACCATTTGCCAAATGCAATAGAAAAGCAATCTGACCACATTCGCGCATAAATGAAATGACCACAATTTTCTCCAAAACTATAACAGATGCAAACTTGTCCTGTGTGGTGGAGATGAGATTTGATAAGGTAAGTGGAAATCCAGTAAAAGTTTCATTTGGCTACTTTGCACTCTCGAGATAATCGTCACCATGTGTCAAATGCAATATAAAAGCAATCTGAACACATTCGCGCATAAATGAAATGACCACAATTTTCTCCAAAACTATAACAGATGCAAACTTGTCCTGTGTGGTGGAGATGAGATTTGATAAAGTAAGTGGAAATCCAGTAAAAGTTTCATTTGGCTACTTTGCACTCTCGAGATAATCGTCACCATGTGCCAAATGCAATAGAAAAGCAATCTGAACACATTCGTGCATAAATGAAATGACCACAATTTTCTCCAAAACTATAACAGATGCAAACTTGTCCTGTGTGGTGGAGATGAGATTTGATAAAGTAAGTGGAAATCCAGTAAAAGTTTCATTTGGCTACTTTGCACTCAAGAGATAATCGTCACCATGTGCCAAATGCAATAGAAAAGCAATCTGAACACATTCGCGCATAAATGAAATGACCACAATTTTCTCCAAAACTATAACAGATGCAAACTTGTCCTGTGTGGTGGAGATGAGATTTGATAAAGTAAGTGGAAATCCAGTAAAAGTTTCATTTGGCTACTTTGCACTCAAGAGATAATCGTCACCATGTGCCAAATGCAATAGAAAAGCAATCTGAACACATTCGCGCATAAATGAAATGACCACAATTTTCTCCAAAACTATAACAGATGCAAACTTGTCCTGTGTGGTGGAGATGAGATTTAATAAGGTAAGTGGAAATCCAGTAAAAGTTTCATTTGGCTACTTTGCACTCTCGAGATAATCGTCACCATGTGCCAAATGCAATAGAAAAGCAATCTGAACACATTCGCGCATAAATGAAATGACCACAATTTTCTCCAAAACTATAACAGATGCAAACTTGTCCTGTGTGGTGGAGATGAGATTTGATAAAGTAAGTGGAAATCCAGTAAAAGTTTCATTTGGCTACTTTGCACTCAAGAGATAATCGTCACCATGTGCCAAATGCAATAGAAAAGCAATCTGAACACATTCGCGCATAAATGAAATGACCACAATTTTCTCCAAAACTATAACAGATGCAAACTTGTCCTGTGTGGTGGAGATGAGATTTAATAAAGTAAGTGGACATCCAGTAAAAGTTTCATTTGGCTACTTTGCACTCTCGAGATAATCGTCACCATTTGCCAAATGCAATAGAAAAGCAATCTGACCACATTCGCTCATAAATGAAATGACCACAATTTTCTCCAAAACTATAACAGATGCAAACTTGTCCTGTGTGGTGGAGATGAGATTTAATAAGGTAAGTGGAAATCCAGTAAAAGTTTCATTTGGCTACTTTGCACTCTCGAGATAATCGTCACCATGTGCCAAATGCAATATAAAAGCAATCTGAACACATTCGCGCATAAATGAAATGACCACAATTTTCTCCAAAACTATAACAGATGCAAACTTGTTCTGTGTGGTGGAGATGAGATTTGATAAAGTAAGTGGAAATCCAGTAAAAGTTTCATTTGGCTACTTTGCACTCTCGAGATAATCGTCACCATGTGCCAAATGCAATATAAAAGCAATCTGAACACATTCGCGCATAAATGAAATGACCACAATTTTCTCCAAAACTATAACAGATGCAAACTTGTCCTGTGTGGTGGAGATGAGATTTGATAAAGTAAGTGGAAATCCAGTAAAAGTTTCATTTGGCTACTTTGCACTCTCGAGATAATCGTCACCATGTGCCAAATGCAATAGAAAAGCAATCTGAACACATTCGCGCATAAATGAAATGACCACAATTTTCTCCAAAACTATAACAGATGCAAACTTGTCCTGTGTGGTGGAGATGAGATTTGATAAAGTAAGTGGAAATCCAGTAAAAGTTTCATTTGGCTACTTTGCACTCAAGAGATAATCGTCACCATGTGCCAAATGCAATAGAAAAGCAATCTGAACACATTCGCGCATAAATGAAATGACCACAATTTTCTCCAAAACTATAACAGATGCAAACTTGTCCTGTGTGGTGGAGATGAGATTTAATAAAGTAAGTGGACATCCAGTAAAAGTTTCATTTGGCTACTTTGCACTCTCGAGATAATCGTCACCATTTGCCAAATGCAATAGAAAAGCAATCTGACCACATTCGCGCATAAATGAAATGACCACAATTTTCTCCAAAACTATAACAGATTCAAACTTGTCCTGTGTGGTGGAGATGAGATTTGATAAGGTAAGTGGAAATCCAGTAAAAGTTTCATTTGGCTACTTTGCACTCTCGAGATAATCGTCACCATGTGCCAAATGCAATATAAAAGCAATCTGAACACATTCGCGCATAAATGAAATGACCACAATTTTCTCCAAAACTATAACAGATGCAAACTTGTCCTGTGTGGTGGAGATGAGATTTGATAAAGTAAGTGGAAATCCAGTAAAAGTTTCATTTGGCTACTTTGCACTCTCGAGATAATCGTCACCATGTGCCAAATGCAATAGAAAAGCAATCTGAACACATTCGTGCATAAATGAAATGACCACAATTTTCTCCAAAACTATAACAGATGCAAACTTGTCCTGTGTGGTGGAGATGAGATTTGATAAAGTAAGTGGAAATCCAGTAAAAGTTTCATTTGGCTACTTTGCACTCAAGAGATAATCGTCACCATGTGCCAAATGCAATAGAAAAGCAATCTGAACACATTCGCGCATAAATGAAATGACCACAATTTTCTCCAAAACTATAACAGATGCAAACTTGTCCTGTGTGGTGGAGATGAGATTTGATAAAGTAAGTGGAAATCCAGTAAAAGTTTCATTTGGCTACTTTGCACTCAAGAGATAATCGTCATCATGTGCCAAATGCAATAGAAAAGCAATCTGAACACATTCGCGCATAAATGAAATGACCACAATTTTCTCCAAAACTATAACAGATGCAAACTTGTCCTTTGTGGTGGAGATGAGATTTAATAAAGTAAGTGGACATCCAGTAAAAGTTTCATTTGGCTACTTTGCACTCTCGAGATAATCGTCACCATTTGCCAAATGTAATAGAAAAGCAATCTGACCACATTCGCGCATAAATGAAATGACCACAATTTTCTCCAAAACTATAACAGATGCAAACTTGTCCTGTGTGGTGGAGATGAGATTTAATAAGGTAAGTGGAAATCCAGTAAAAGTTTCATTTGGCTACTTTGCACTCTCGAGATAATCGTCACCATGTGCCAAATGCAATATAAAAGCAATCTGAACACATTCGCGCATAAATGAAATGACCACAATTTTCTCCAAAACTATAACAGATGCAAACTTGTTCTGTGTGGTGGAGATGAGATTTGATAAAGTAAGTGGAAATCCAGTAAAAGTTTCATTTGGCTACTTTGCACTCTCGAGATAATCGTCACCATGTGCCAAAAGCAATATAAAAGCAATCTGAACACATTCGCGCATAAATGAAATGACCACAATTTTCTCCAAAACTATAACAGATGCAAACTTGTCCTGTGTGGTGGAGATGAGATTTGATAAAGTAAGTGGAAATCCAGTAAAAGTTTCATTTGGCTACTTTGCACTCTCGAGATAATCGTCACCATGTGCCAAATGCAATAGAAATGCAATCTGAACACATTCGCGCATAAATGAAATGACCACAATTTTCTCCAAAACTATAACAGATGCAAACTTGTCCTGTGTGGTGGAGATGAGATTTGATAAAGTAAGTGGAAATCCAGTAAAAGTTTCATTTGGCTACTTTGCACTCTCGAGATAATCGTCACCATGTGCCAAATGCAATAGAAAAGCAATCTGAACACATTCGCACATAAATGAAATGACCACAATTTTCTCCAAAACTATAACAGATGCAAACTTTTCCTGTGTGGTGGAGATGAGATTTGATAAAGTAAGTGGAAATCCAGTAAAAGTTTCATTTGGCTACTTTGCACTCTCGAGATAATCGTCACCATGTGCCAAATGCAATATAAAAGCAATTTGAACACATTCGCGCATAACTGAAATGACCACAATTTTCTCTAAAACTATAACAGATGCAAACTTGTCCTGTGTGGTGGAGATGAGATTTGATAAAGTAAGTGGAAATCCAGTAAAAGTTTCATTTGGCTACTTTGCACTCTCGAGATAATCGTCACCATGTGCCAAATGCAATAGAAATGCAATCTGAACACATTCGCGCATAAATGAAATGACCACAATTTTCTCCAAAACTATAACAGATGCAAACTTGTCCTGTGTGGTGGAGATGAGATTTGATAAAGTAAGTGGAAATCCAGTAAAAGTTTCATTTGGCTACTTTGCACTCTCGAGATAATCGTCACCATGTGCCAAATGCAATAGAAAAGCAATCTGAACACATTCGCGCATAAATGAAATGACCACAATTTTCTCCAAAACTATAACAGATGCAAACTTGTCCTGTGTGGTGGAGATGAGATTTGATAAAGTAAGTGGAAATCCAGTAAAAGTTTCATTTGGCTACTTTGCACTCTCGAGATAATCGTCACCATGTGCCAAATGCAATATAAAAGCAATTTGAACACATTCGCGCATAACTGAAATGACCACAATTTTCTCTAAAACTATAACAGATGCAAACTTGTCCTGTGTGGTGGAGATGAGATTTGATAAAGTAAGTGGAAATCCAGTAAAAGTTTCATTTGGCTACTTTGCACTCTCGAGATAATCGTCACCATGTGCCAAATGCAATAGAAAAGCAATCTGAACACATTCGTGCATAAATGAAATGACCACAATTTTCTCCAAAACTATAACAGATGCAAACTTGTCCTGTGTGGTGGAGATGAGATTTGATAAAGTAAGTGGAAATCCAGTAAAAGTTTCATTTGGCTACTTTGCACTCAAGAGATAATCGTCACCATGTGCCAAATGCAATAGAAAAGCAATCTGAACACATTCGCGCATAAATGAAATGACCACAATTTTCTCCAAAACTATAACAGATGCAAACTTGTCCTGTGTGGTGGAGATGAGATTTGATAAAGTAAGTGGAAATCCAGTAAAAGTTTCATTTGGCTACTTTGCACTCAAGAGATAATCGTCACCATGTGCCAAATGCAATAGAAAAGCAATCTGAACACATTCGCGCATAAATGAAATGACCACAATTTTCTCCAAAACTATAACAGATGCAAACTTGTCCTTTGTGGTGGAGATGAGATTTAATAAAGTAAGTGGACATCCAGTAAAAGTTTCATTTGGCTACTTTGCACTCTCGAGATAATCGTCACCATTTGCCAAATGCAATAGAAAAGCAATCTGACCACATTCGCGCATAAATGAAATGACCACAATTTTCTCCAAAACTATAACAGATGCAAACTTGTCCTGTGTGGTGGAGATGAGATTTAATAAGGTAAGTGGAAATCCAGTAAAAGTTTCATTTGGCTACTTTGCACTCTCGAGATAATCGTCACCATGTGCCAAATGCAATAGAAAAGCAATCTGAACACATTCGCGCATAAATGAAATGACCACAATTTTCTCCAAAACTATAACAGATGCAAACTTGTCCTGTGTGGTGGAGATGAGATTTGATAAAGTAAGTGGAAATCCAGTAAAAGTTTCATTTGGCTACTTTGCACTCAAGAGATAATCGTCACCATGTGCCAAATGCAATAGAAAAGCAATCTGAACACATTCGCGCATAAATGAAATGACCACAATTTTCTCCAAAACTATAACAGATGCAAACTTGTCCTGTGTGGTGGAGATGAGATTTAATAAAGTAAGTGGACATCCAGTAAAAGTTTCATTTGGCTACTTTGCACTCTCGAGATAATCGTCACCATTTGCCAAATGCAATAGAAAAGCAATCTGACCACATTCGCGCATAAATGAAATGACCACAATTTTCTCCAAAACTATAACAGATGCAAACTTGTCCTGTGTGGTGGAGATGAGATTTAATAAGGTAAGTGGAAATCCAGTAAAAGTTTCATTTGGCTACTTTGCACTCTCGAGATAATCGTCACCATGTGCCAAATGCAATATAAAAGCAATCTGAACACATTCGCGCATAAATGAAATGACCACAATTTTCTCCAAAACTATAACAGATGCAAACTTGTTCTGTGTGGTGGAGATGAGATTTGAAAAAGTAAGTGGAAATCCAGTAAAAGTTTCATTTGGCTACTTTGCACTCTCGAGATAATCGTCACCATGTGCCAAATGCAATATAAAAGCAATCTGAACACATTCGCGCATAAATGAAATGACCACAATTTTCTCCAAAACTATAACAGATGCAAACTTGTCCTGTGTGGTGGAGATGAGATTTGATAAAGTAAGTGGAAATCCAGTAAAAGTTTCATTTGGCTACTTTGCACTCTCGAGATAATCGTCACCATGTGCCAAATGCAATAGAAAAGCAATCTGAACACATTCGCGCATAAATGAAATGACCACAATTTTCTCCAAAACTATAACAGATGCAAACTTGTCCTGTGTGGTGGAGATGAGATTTGATAAAGTAAGTGGAAATCCAGTAAAAGTTTCATTTGGCTACTTTGCACTCAAGAGATAATCGTCACCATGTGCCAAATGCAATAGAAAAGCAATCTGAACACATTCGCGCATAAATGAAATGACCACAATTTTCTCCAAAACTATAACAGATGCAAACTTGTCCTGTGTGGTGGAGATGAGATTTAATAAAGTAAGTGGACATCCAGTAACAGTTTCATTTGGCTACTTTGCACTCTCGAGATAATCGTCACCATTTGCCAAATGCAATAGAAAAGCAATCTGACCACATTCGCGCATAAATGAAATGACCACAATTTTCTCCAAAACTATAACAGATGCAAACTTGTCCTGTGTGGTGGAGATGAGATTTGATAAGGTAAGTGGAAATCCAGTAAAAGTTTCATTTGGCTACTTTGCACTCTCGAGATAATCGTCACCATGTGCCAAATGCAATATAAAAGCAATCTGAACACATTCGCGCATAAATGAAATGACCACAATTTTCTCCAAAACTATAACAGATGCAAACTTGTCCTGTGTGGTGGAGATGAGATTTGATAAAGTAAGTGGAAATCCAGTAAAAGTTTCATTTGGCTACTTTGCACTCTCAAGATAATCGTCACCATGTGCCAAATGCAATAGAAAAGCAATCTGAACACATTCGTGCATAAATGAAATGACCACAATTTTCTCCAAAACTATAACAGATGCAAACTTGTCCTGTGTGGTGGAGATGAGATTTGATAAAGTAAGTGGAAATCCAGTAAAAGTTTCATTTGGCTACTTTGCACTCTCAAGATAATCGTCACCATGTGCCAAATGCAATAGAAAAGCAATCTGAACACATTCGTGCATAAATGAAATGACCACAATTTTCTCCAAAACTATAACAGATGCAAACTTGTCCTGTGTGGTGGAGATGAGATTTGATAAAGTAAGTGGAAATCCAGTAAAAGTTTCATTTGGCTACTTTGCACTCAAGAGATAATCGTCACCATGTGCCAAATGCAATAGAAAAGCAATCTGAACACATTCGCGCATAAATGAAATGACCACAATTTTCTCCAAAACTATAACAGATGCAAACTTGTCCTTTGTGGTGGAGATGAGATTTAATAAAGTAAGTGGACATCCAGTAAAAGTTTCATTTGGCTACTTTGCACTCTCGAGATAATCGTCACCATTTGCCAAATGCAATAGAAAAGCAATCTGACCACATTCGCGCATAAATGAAATGACCACAATTTTCTCCAAAACTATAACAGATGCAAACTTGTCCTGTGTGGTGGAGATGAGATTTAATAAGGTAAGTGGAAATCCAGTAAAAGTTTCATTTGGCTACTTTGCACTCTCGAGATAATCGTCACCATGTGCCAAATGCAATATAAAAGCAATTTGAACACATTCGCGCATAACTGAAATGACCACAATTTTCTCTAAAACTATAACAGATGCAAACTTGTCCTGTGTGGTGGAGATGAGATTTGATAAAGTAAGTGGAAATCCAGTAAAAGTTTCATTTGGCTACTTTGCACTCTCGAGATAATCGTCACCATGTGCCAAATGCAATATAAAAGCAATCTGAACACATTCGCGCATAAATGAAATGACCACAATTTTCTCCAAAACTATAACAGATGCAAACTTGTCCTGTGTGGTGGAGATGAGATTTGATAAAGTAAGTGGAAATCCAGTAAAAGTTTCATTTGGCTACTTTGCACTCTCGAGATAATCGTCACCATGTGCCAAATGCAATAGAAAAGCAATCTGAACACATTCGCGCATAAATGAAATGACCACAATTTTCTCCAAAACTATAACAGATGCAAACTTGTCCTGTGTGGTGGAGATGAGATTTGATAAAGTAAGTGGAAATCCAGTAAAAGTTTCATTTGGCTACTTTGCACTCTCGAGATAATCGTCACCATGTGCCAAATGCAATAGAAAAGCAATCTGAACACATTCGCGCATAAATGAAATGACCACAATTTTCTCCAAAACTATAACAGATGCAAACTTGTCCTGTGTGGTGGAGATGAGATTTGATAAAGTAAGTGGAAATCCAGTAAAAGTTTCATTTGGCTACTTTGCACTCTCGAGATAATCGTCACCATGTGCCAAATGCAATATAAAAGCAATTTGAACACATTCGCGCATAACTGAAACGACCACAATTTTCTCTAAAACTATAACAGATGCAAACTTGTCCTGTGTGGTGGAGATGAGATTTGATAAAGTAAGTGGAAATCCAGTAAAAGTTTCATTTTGCTACTTTGCACTCTCGAGATAATCGTCACCATGTGCCAAATGCAATAGAAATGCAATCTGAACACATTCGCGCTTAAATGAAATGACCACAATTTTCTCCAAAACTATAACAGATGCAAACTTGTCCTGTGTGGTGGAGATGAGATTTGATAAAGTAAGTGGAAATCCAGTAAAAGTTTCATTTGGCTACTTTGCACTCTCGAGATAATCGTCACCATGTGCCAAATGCAATAGAAAAGCAATCTGAACACATTCGCGCATAAATGAAATGACCACAATTTTCTCCAAAACTATAACAGATGCAAACTTTTCCTGTGTGGTGGAGATGAGATTTGATAAAGTAAGTGGAAATCCAGTAAAAGTTTCATTTGGCTACTTTGCACTCTCGAGATAATCGTCACCATGTGCCAAATGCAATAGAAAAGCAATCTGAACACATTCGCGCATAAATGAAATGACCACAATTTTCTCCAAAACTATAACAGATGTAAACTTGTCCTGTGTGGTGGAGAAGAGATTTGATAAAGTAAGTGGAAATACAGTAAAAGTTTCATTTGGCTACTTTGCACTCAAGAGATAATCGTCACCATGTGCCAAATGCAATAGAAAAGCAATCTGAACACATTCGCGCATAAATGAAATGACCACAATTTTCTCCAAAACTATAACAGATGCAAACTTTTCCTGTGTGGTGGAGATGAGATTTGATAAAGTAAGTGGAAATCCAGTAAAAGTTTCATTTGGCTACTTTGCACTCTCGAGATAATCGTCACCATGTGCCAAATGCAATATAAAAGCAATTTGAACACATTCGCGCATAACTGAAATGACCACAATTTTCTCTAAAACTATAACAGATGCAAACTTGTCCTGTGTGGTGGAGATGAGATTTGATAAAGTAAGTGGAAATCCAGTAAAAGTTTCATTTGGCTACTTTGCACTCTCGAGATAATCGTCACCATGTGCCAAATGCAATAGAAAAGCAATCTGAACACATTCGCGCATAAATGAAATGACCACAATTTTCTCCAAAACTATAACAGATGCAAACTTTTCCTGTGTGGTGGAGATGAGATTTGATAAAGTAAGTGGAAATCCAGTAAAAGTTTCATTTGGCTACTTTGCACTCTCGAGATAATCGTCACCATGTGCCAAATGCAATAGAAAAGCAATCTGAACACATTCGCGCATAAATGAAATGACCACAATTTTCTCCAAAACTATAACAGATGTAAACTTGTCCTGTGTGGTGGAGATGAGATTTGATAAAGTAAGTGGAAATCCAGTAAAAGTTTCATTTGGCTACTTTGCACTCTCGAGATAATCGTCACCATGTGCCAAATGCAATAGAAAAGCAATCTGAACACATTCGCGCATAAATGAAATGACCACAATTTTCTCCAAAACTATAACAGATGCAAACTTGTCCTGTGTGGTGGAGATGAGATTTAATAAAGTAAGTGGACATCCAGTAAAAGTTTCATTTGGCTACTTTGCACTCTCGAGATAATCGTCACCATTTGCCAAATGCAATAGAAAAGCAATCTGACCACATTCGCGCATAAATGAAATGACCACAATTTTCTCCAAAACTATAACAGATGCAAACTTGTCCTGTGTGGTGGAGATGAGATTTAATAAGGTAAGTGGAAATCCAGTAAAAGTTTCATTTGGCTACTTTGCACTCTCGAGATAATCGTCACCATGTGCCAAATGCAATATAAAAGCAATCTGAACACATTCGCGCATAAATGAAATGACCACAATTTTCTCCAAAACTATAACAGATGCAAACTTGTTCTGTGTGGTGGAGATGAGATTTGATAAAGTAAGTGGAAATCCAGTAAAAGTTTCATTTGGCTACTTTGCACTCTCGAGATAATCGTCACCATGTGCCAAATGCAATATAAAAGCAATCTGAACACATTCGCGCATAAATGAAATGACCACAATTTTCTCCAAAACTATAACAGATGCAAACTTGTCCTGTGTGGTGGAGATGAGATTTGATAAAGTAAGTGGAAATCCAGTAAAAGTTTCATTTTGCTACTTTGCACTCTCGAGATAATCGTCACCATGTGCCAAATGCAATAGAAATGCAATCTGAACACATTCGCGCATAAATGAAATGACCACAATTTTCTCCAAAACTATAACAGATGCAAACTTGTCCTGTGTGGTGGAGATGAGATTTGATAAAGTAAGTGGAAATCCAGTAAAAGTTTCATTTGGCTACTTTGCACTCTCGAGATAATCGTCACCATGTGCCAAATGCAATAGAAAAGCAATCTGAACACATTCGCGCATAACTGAAATGACCACAATTTTCTCTAAAACTATAACAGATGCAAACTTGTCCTGTGTGGTGGAGATGAGATTTGATAAAGTAAGTGGAAATCCAGTAAAAGTTTCATTTGGCTACTTTGCACTCTCGAGATAATCGTCACCATGTGCCAAATGCAATAGAAAGGCAATCTGAACACATTCGCGCATAAATGAAATGACCACAATTTTCTCCAAAACTATAACAGATGTAAACTTGTCCTGTGTGGTGGAGATGAGATTTGATAAAGTAAGTGGAAATCCAGTAAAAGTTTCATTTGGCTACTTTGCACTCAAGAGATAATCGTCACCATGTGCCAAATGCAATAGAAAAGCAATCTGAACACATTCGCGCATAAATGAAATGACCACAATTTTCTCCAAAACTATAACAGATGCAAACTTTTCCTGTGTGGTGGAGATGAGATTTGATAAAGTAAGTGGAAATCCAGTAAAAGTTTCATTTGGCTACTTTCCACTCTCGAGATAATCGTCACCATGTGCCAAATGCAATATAAAAGCAATTTGAACACATTCGCGCATAACTGAAATGACCACAATTTTCTCTAAAACTATAACAGATGCAAACTTGTCCTGTGTGGTGGAGATGAGATTTGATAAAGTAAGTGGAAATCCAGTAAAAGTTTCATTTGGCTACTTTACACTCTCGAGATAATCGTCACCATGTGCCAAATGCAATAGAAAAGCAATCTGAACACATTCGCGCATAAATGAAATGACCACAATTTTCTCCAAAACTATAACAGATGTAAACTTGTCCTGTGTGGTGGAGATGAGATTTGATAAAGTAAGTGGAAATCCAGTAAAAGTTTCATTTGGCTACTTTGCACTCAAGAGATAATCGTCACCATGTGCCAAATGCAATAGAAAAGCAATCTGAACACATTCGCGCATAAATGAAATGACCACAATTTTCTCCCAAACTATAACAGATGCAAACTTGTCCTGTGTGGTGGAGATGAGATTTAATAAAGTAAGTGGACATCCAGTAAAAGTTTCATTTGGCTACTTTGCACTCTCGAGATAATCGTCACCATTTGCCAAATGCAATAGAAAAGCAATCTGACCACATTCGCGCATAAATGAAATGACCACAATTTTCTCCAAAACTATAACAGATGCAAGATAATCGTCACCATGTGCCAAATGCAATATAAAAGCAATCTGAACACATTCGCGCATAAATGAAATGACCACAATTTTCTCCAAAACTATAACAGATGCAAACTTGTTCTGTGTGGTGGAGATGAGATTTGATAAAGTAAGTGGAAATCCAGTAAAAGTTTCATTTGGCTACTTTGCACTCTCGAGATAATCGTCACCATGTGCCAAATGCAATATAAAAGCAATCTGAACACATTCGCGCATAAATGAAATGACCACAATTTTCTCCAAAACTATAACAGATGCAAACTTGTCCTGTGTGGTGGAGATGAGATTTGATAAAGTAAGTGGAAATCCAGTAAAAGTTTCATTTGGCTACTTTGCACTCTCGAGATAATCGTCACCATGTGCCAAATGCAATAGAAATGCAATCTGAACACATTCGCGCATAAATGAAATGACCACAATTTTCTCCAAAACTATAACAGATGCAAACTTGTCCTGTGTGGTGGAGATGAGATTTGATAAAGTAAGTGGAAATCCAGTAAAAGTTTCATTTGGCTACTTTGCACTCTCGAGATAATCGTCACCATGTGCCAAATGCAATAGAAAAGCAATCTGAACACATTCGCGCATAAATGAAATGACCACAATTTTCTCCAAAACTATAACAGATGCAAACTTTTCCTGTGTGGTGGAGATGAGATTTGATAAAGTAAGTGGAAATCCAGTAAAAGTTTCATTTGGCTACTTTGCACTCTCGAGATAATCGTCACCATGTGCCAAATGCAATATAAAAGCAATTTGAACACATTCGCGCATAACTGAAATGACCACAATTTTCTCTAAAACTATAACAGATGCAAACTTGTCCTGTGTGGTGGAGATGAGATTTGATAAAGTAAGTGGAAATCCAGTAAAAGTTTCATTTGGCTACTTTGCACTCTCGAGATAATCGTCACCATGTGCCAAATGCAATATAAAAGCAATCTGAACACATTCGCGCATAAATGAAATGACCACAATTTTCTCCAAAACTATAACAGATGCAAACTTTTCCTGTGTGGTGGAGATGAGATTTGATAAAGTAAGTGGAAATCCAGTAAAAGTTTCATTTGGCTACTTTGCACTCTCGAGATAATCGTCACCATGTGCCAAATGCAATAGAAAAGCAATCTGAACACATTCGCGCATAAATGAAATGACCACAATTTTCTCCAAAACTATAACAGATGCAAACTTGTCCTGTGTGGTGGAGATGAGATTTGATAAAGTAAGTGGAAATCCAGTAAAAGTTTCATTTGGCTACTTTGCACTCAAGAGATAATCGTCACCATGTGCCAAATGCAATAGAAAAGCAATCTGAACACATTCGCGCATAAATGAAATGACCACAATTTTCTCCAAAACTATAACAGATGCAAACTTGTCCTGTGTGGTGGAGATGAGATTTAATAAAGTAAGTGGACATCCAGTAAAAGTTTCATTTGGCTACTTTGCACTCTCGAGATAATCGTCACCATTTGAAAAATGCAATAGAAAAGCAATCTGACCACATTCGCGCATAAATGACATGACCACAATTTTCTCCAAAACTATAACAGATGCAAACTTGTCCTGTGTGGTGGAGATGAGATTTAATAAGGTAAGTGGAAATCCAGTAAAAGTTTCATTTGGCTACTTTGCACTCTCGAGATAATCGTCACCATGTGCCAAATGCAATATAAAAGCAATCTGAACACATTCGCGCATAAATGAAATGACCACAATTTTCTCCAAAACTATAACAGATGTAAACTTGTCCTGTGTGGTGGAGATGAGATTTGATAAAGTAAGTGGAAATCCAGTAAAAGTTTCATTTGGCTACTTTGCACTCAAGAGATAATCGTCACCATGTGCCAAATGCAATAGAAAAGCAATCTGAACACATTCGCGCATAAATGAAATGACCACAATTTTCTCCAAAACTATAACAGATGCAAACTTGTTCTGTGTGGTGGAGATGAGATTTGATAAAGTAAGTGGAAATCCAGTAAAAGTTTCATTTGGCTACTTTGCACTCTCGAGATAATCGTCACCATGTGCCAAATGCAATATAAAAGCAATCTGAACACATTCGCGCATAAATGAAATGACCACAATTTTCTCCAAAACTATAACAGATGCAAACTTGTCCTGTGTGGTGGAGATGAGATTTGATAAAGTAAGTGGAAATCCAGTAAAAGTTTCATTTGGCTACTTTGCACTCTCGAGATAATCGTCACCATGTGCCAAATGCAATAGAAATGCAATCTGAACACATTCGCGCATAAATGAAATGACCACAATTTTCTCCAAAACTATAACAGATGCAAACTTGTCCTGTGTGGTGGAGATGAGATTTGATAAAGTAAGTGGAAATCCAGTAAAAGTTTCATTTGGCTACTTTGCACTCTCGAGATAATCGTCACCATGTGCCAAATGCAATAGAAAAGCAATCTGAACACATTCGCGCATAAATGAAATGACCACAATTTTCTCCAAAACTTTAACAGATGCAAACTTTTCCTGTGTGGTGGAGATGAGATTTGATAAAGTAAGTGGAAATCCAGTAAAAGTTTCATTTGGCTACTTTGCACTCTCGAGATAATCGTCACCATGTGCCAAATGCAATATAAAAGCAATTTGAACACATTCGCGCATAACTGAAATGACCACAATTTTCTCTAAAACTATAACAGATGCAAACTTGTCCTGTGTGGTGGAGATGAGATTTGATAAAGTAAGTGGAAATCCAGTAAAAGTTTCATTTGGCTACTTTGCACTCTCGAGATAATCGTCACCATGTGCCAAATGCAATATAAAAGCAATCTGAACACATTCGCGCATAAATGAAATGACCACAATTTTCTCCAAAACTATAACAGATGCAAACTTTTCCTGTGTGGTGGAGATGAGATTTGATAAAGTAAGTGGAAATCCAGTAAAAGTTTCATTTGGCTACTTTGCACTCTCGAGATAATCGTCACCATGTGCCAAATGCAATAGAAAAGCAATCTGAACACATTCGCGCATAAATGAAATGACCACAATTTTCTCCAAAACTATAACAGATGCAAACTTGTCCTGTGTGGTGGAGATGAGATTTGATAAAGTAAGTGGAAATCCAGTAAAAGTTTCATTTGGCTACTTTGCACTCAAGAGATAATCGTCACCATGTGCCAAATGCAATAGAAAAGCAATCTGAACACATTCGCGCATAAAAGAAATGACCACAATTTTCTCCAAAACTATAACAGATGCAAACTTGTCCTGTGTGGTGGAGATGAGATTTAATAAAGTAAGTGGACATCCAGTAAAAGTTTCATTTGGCTACTTTGCACTCTCGAGATAATCGTCACCATTTGAAAAATGCAATAGAAAAGCAATCTGACCACATTCGCGCATAAATGAAATGACCACAATTTTCTCCAAAACTATAACAGATGCAAACTTGTCCTGTGTGGTGGAGATGAGATTTAATAAGGTAAGTGGAAATCCAGTAAAAGTTTCATTTGGCTACTTTGCACTCTCGAGATAATCGTCACCATGTGCCAAATGCAATATAAAAGCAATCTGAACACATTCGCGCATAAATGAAATGACCACATTTTTCTCCAAAACTATAACAGATGTAAACTTGTCCTGTGTGGTGGAGATGAGATTTGATAAAGTAAGTGGAAATCCAGTAAAAGTTTCATTTGGCTACTTTGCACTCAAGAGATAATCGTCACCATGTGCCAAATGCAATAGAAAAGCAATCTGAACACATTCGCGCATAAATGAAATGACCACAATTTTCTCCAAAACTATAACAGATGCAAACTTGTCCTGTGTGGTGGAGATGAGATTTGATAAAGTAAGTGAAAATCCAGTAAAAGTTTCATTTGGCTACTTTGCACTCTCGAGATAATCGTCACCATGTGCCAAATGCAATAGAAAAGCAATCTGAACACATTCACGCATAAATGAAATGACCACAATTTTCTCCAAAACTATAACAGATGCAAACTTGTCCTGTGTGGTGGAGATGAGATTTGATAAAGTAAGTGGAAATCCAGTAAAAGTTTCATTTGGCTACTTTGCACTCTCGAGATAATCGTCATCATGTGCCAAATGCAATAGAAAAGCAATCTGAACACATTCGCGCATAAATGAAATGACCACAATTTTCTCCAAAACTATAACAGATGCAAACTTTTCCTGTGTGGTGGAGATGAGATTTGATAAAGTAAGTGGAAATCCAGTAAAAGTTTCATTTGGCTACTTTGCACTCTCGAGATAATCGTCACCATGTGCCAAATGCAATGTAAAAGCAATTTGAACACATTCGCGCATAACTGAAATGACCACAATTTTCTCTAAAACTATAACAGATGCAAACTTGTCCTGTGTGGTGGAGATGAGATTTGATAAAGTAAGTGGAAATCCAGTAAAAGTTTCATTTGGCTACTTTGCACTCTCGAGATAATCGTCACCATGTGCCAAATGCAATAGAAATGCAATCTGAACACATTCGCGCATAAATGAAATGACCACAATTTTCTCCAAAACTATAACAGATGCAAACTTGTCCTGTGTGGTGGAGATGAGATTTGATAAAGTAAGTGGAAATCCAGTAAAAGTTTCATTTGGCTACTTTGCACTCTTGAGATAATCGTCACCATGTGCCAAATGCAATAGAAAAGCAATCTGAACACATTCGCGCATAAATGAAATGACCACAATTTTCTCCAAAACTATAACAGATGCAAACTTTTCCTGTGTGGTGGAGATGAGATTTGATAAAGTAAGTGGAAATCCAGTAAAAGTTTCATTTGGCTACTTTGCACTCTCGAGATAATCGTCACCATGTGCCAAATGCAATATAAAAGCAATTTGAACACATTCGCGCATAACTGAAATGACCACAATTTTCTCTAAAACTATAACAGATGCAAACTTGTCCTGTGTGGTGGAGATGAGATTTGATAAAGTAAGTGGAAATCCAGTAAAAGTTTCATTTGGCTACTTTGCACTCTCGAGATAATCGTCACCATGTGCCAAATGCAATATAAAAGCAATCTGAACACATTCGCGCATAAATGAAATGACCACAATTTTCTCCAAAACTATAACAGATGCAAACTTTTCCTGTGTGGTGGAGATGAGATTTGATAAAGTAAGTGGAAATCCAGTAAAAGTTTCATTTGGCTACTTTGCACTCTCGAGATAATTGTCACCATGTGCCAAATGCAATAGAAAAGCAATCTGAACACATTCGCTCATAAATGAAATGACCACAATTTTCTCCAAAACTATAACAGATGCAAACTTGTCCTGTGTGGTGGAGATGAGATTTGATAAAGTAAGTGGAAATCCAGTAAAAGTTTCATTTGGCTACTTTGCACTCAAGAGATAATCGTCACCATGTGCCAAATGCAATAGAAAAGCAATCTGAACACATTCGCGCATAAATGAAATGACCACAATTTTCTCCAAAACTATAACAGATGCAAACTTGTCCTGTGTGGTGGAGATGAGATTTAATAAAGTAAGTGGACATCCAGTAAAAGTTTCATTTGGCTACTTTGCACTCTCGAGATAATCGTCACCATTTGAAAAATGCAATAGAAAAGCAATCTGACCACATTCGCGCATAAATGAAATGACCACAATTTTCTCCAAAACTATAACAGATGCAAACTTGTCCTGTGTGGTGGAGATGAGATTTAATAAGGTAAGTGGAAATCCAGTAAAAGTTTCATTTGGCTACTTTGCACTCTCGAGATAATCGTCACCATGTGCCAAATGCAATATAAAAGCAATCTGAACACATTCGCGCATAAATTAAATGACCACAATTTTCTCCAAAACTATAACAGATGTAAACTTGTCCTGTGTGGTGGAGATGAGATTTGATAAAGTAAGTGGAAATCCAGTAAAAGTTTCATTTGGCTACTTTGCACTCAAGAGATAATCGTCACCATGTGCCAAATGCAATAGAAAAGCAATCTGAACACATTCGCGCATAAATGAAATGACCACAATTTTCTCCAAAACTATAACAGATGCAAACTTGTCCTGTGTGGTGGAGATGAGATTTGATAAAGTAAGTGAAAATCCAGTAAAAGTTTCATTTGGCTACTTTGCACTCTCGAGATAATCGTCACCATGTGCCAAATGCAATAGAAAAGCAATCTGAACACATTCGCGCATAAATGAAATGACCACAATTTTCTCCAAAACTATAACAGATGCAAACTTGTCCTGTGTGGTGGAGATGAGATTTGATAAAGTAAGTGGAAATCCAGTAAAACTTTCATTTGGCTACTTTGAACTCTCGAGATAATCGTCATCATGTGCCAAATGCAATAGAAAAGCAATCTGAACACATTCGCGCATAAATGAAATGACCACAATTTTCTCCAAAACTATAACAGATGCAAACTTTTCCTGTGTGGTGGAGATGAGATTTGATAAAGTAAGTGGAAATCCAGTAAAAGTTTCATTTGGCTACTTTGCACTCTCGAGATAATCGTCACCATGTGCCAAATGCAATGTAAAAGCAATTTGAACACATTCGCGCATAACTGAAATGACCACAATTTTCTCTAAAACTATAACAGATGCAAACTTGTCCTGTGTGGTGGAGATGAGATTTGATAAAGTAAGTGGAAATCCAGTAAAAGTTTCATTTGGCTACTTTGCACTCTCGAGATAATCGTCACCATGTGCCAAATGCAATAGAAATGCAATCTGAACACATTCGCGCATAAATGAAATGACCACAATTTTCTCCAAAACTATAACAGATGCAAACTTGTCCTGTGTGGTGGAGATGAGATTTGATAAAGTAAGTGGAAATCCAGTAAAAGTTTCATTTGGCTACTTTGCACTCTCGAGATAATCGTCACCATGTGCCAAATGCAATAGAAAAGCAATCTGAACACATTCGCGCATAAATGAAATGACCACAATTTTCTCCAAAACTATAACAGATGCAAACTTTTCCTGTGTGGTGGAGATGAGATTTGATAAAGTAAGTGGAAATCCAGTAAAAGTTTCATTTGGCTACTTTGCACTCTCGAGATAATCGTCACCATGTGCCAAATGCAATAGAAAAGCAATCTGAACACATTCGCGCATAAATGAAATTACCACAATTTTCTCCAAAACTATAACAGATGCAAACTTTTCCTGTGTGGTGGAGATGAGATTTGATAAAGTAAGTGGAAATCCAGTAAAAGTTTCATTTGGCTACTTTGCACTCTCGAGATAATCGTCACCATGTGCCAAATGCAATAGAAAAGCAATCTGAACACATTCGCGCATAAATGAAATGACCACAATTTTCTCCAAAACTATAACAGATGTAAACTTGTCCTGTGTGGTGGAGATGAGATTTGATAAAGTAAGTGGAAATCCAGTAAAAGCTTCATTTGGCTACTTTGCACTCAAGAGATAATCGTCACCATGTGCCAAATGCAATAGAAAAGCAATCTGAACACATTCGCGCATAAATGAAATGACCACAATTTTCTCCAAAACTATAACAGATGCAAACTTGTCCTGTGTGGTGGAGATGAGATTTAATAAAGTAAGTGGACATCCAGTAAAAGTTTCATTTGGCTACTTTGCACTCTCGAGATAATCGTCACCATTTGCCAAATGCAATAGAAAAGCAATCTGACCACATTCGCGCATAAATGAAATGACCACAATTTTCTCCAAAACTATAACACATGCAAACTTGTCCTGTGTGGTGGAGATGAGATTTAATAAGGTAAGTGGAAATCCAGTAAAAGTTTCATTTGGCTACTTTGCACTCTCGAGATAATCGTCACCATGTGCCAAATGCAATATAAAAGCAATCTGAACACATTCGCGCATAAATGAAATGACCACAATTTTCTCCAAAACTATAACAGATGCAAACTTGTTCTGTGTGGTGGAGATGAGATTTGATAAAGTAAGTGGAAATCCAGTAAAAGTTTCATTTGGCTACTTTGCACTCTCGAGATAATCGTCACCATGTGCCAAATGCAATATAAAAGCAATCTGAACACATTCGCGCATAAATGAAATGACCACAATTTTCTCCAAAACTATAACAGATGCAAACTTGTCCTGTGTGGTGGAGATGAGATTTGATAAAGTAAGTGGAAATCCAGTAAAAGTTTCATTTGGCTACTTTGCACTCTCGAGATAATCGTCACCATGTGCCAAATGCAATAGAAATGCAATCTGAACACATTCGCGCATAAATGAAATGACCACAATTTTCTCCAAAACTATAACAGATGCAAACTTGTCCTGTGTGGTGGAGATGAGATTTGATAAAGTAAGTGGAAATCCAGTAAAAGTTTCATTTGGCTACTTTGCACTCTCGAGATAATCGTCACCATGTGCCAAATGCAATAGAAAAGCAATCTGAACACATTCGCGCATAAATGAAATGACCACAATTTTCTCCAAAACTATAACAGATGCAAACTTTTCCTGTGTGGTGGAGATGAGATTTGATAAAGTAAGTGGAAATCCAGTAAAAGTTTCATTTGGCTACTTTGCACTCTCGAGATAATCGTCACCATGTGCCAAATGCAATGTAAAAGCAATTTGAACACATTCGCGCATAACTGAAATGACCACAATTTTCTCTAAAACTATAACAGATGCAAACTTGTCCTGTGTGGTGGAGATGAGATTTGATAAAGTAAGTGGAAATCCAGTAAAAGTTTCATTTGGCTACTTTGCACTCTCGAGATAATCGTCACCATGTGCCAAATGCAATATAAAAGCAATCTGAACACATTCGCGCATAAATGAAATGACCACAATTTTCTCCAAAACTATAACAGATGCAAACTTTTCCTGTGTGGTGGAGATGAGATTTGATAAAGTAAGTGGAAATCCAGTAAAAGTTTCATTTGGCTACTTTGCACTCTCGAGATAATCGTCACCATGTGCCAAATGCAATAGAAAAGCAATCTGAACACTAGAGTTGAGCGCGGTTCGTGGTTCGTGGTTCTCCAGTTCTAGGCTCGAGTGATTTTGGGGCATGTTCTAGATCGAACTAGAACTCGAGCTTTTTGCAAAAGCTCGATAGTTCTAGAAACGTTCGAGAACGGTTCTAGCAGCCAAAAAACAGCTAAATCTTAGCTTGGTTTCTGCTGTAATAGTGTAAGTCACTCTGTGAATCAAACTATTATCACATTTCAGTGTATAGTGTGCGTGAACAGCGCCTTCAGATCACTGCTGTTTCTATAATGGCGATCGCCATTTTTTTTTTTTTTTTCTTGTCTTCCTTCCCTAAGCGCGCGCGTCTTGTGGGGCTGGCCAGCATGTCAGCCAATCACAGACACACACACACCTAAGTGGACTTTGAGGCAGAGAAGCAACGGCATGTGTGATAGGATCTGCATGTCACATGTCCCTGCATTATAAAACCGGACATTTTCTTCACGATCGCCATTATCTGCCTTCTGCGTCTTTGGTGTCAGACATCACTGTCGCAGTTCCGTCCTTTGTCCTATCGCCGATACAGCTGTATGCGCTGCATACACAGCGTTAGACAGCTTAGGGAGAGCACATTCTAGCAGTCCTTTTAAGGGCTCGTACCGGCAGGGTCAGAGAGCCATAGGTGACAGGTCCTGCAAACAGCAACAGCGTCTGTGTAGCCCAGGTCAGGGATTTCCTCCCTGCATTTCACCATTAGGAGGGAATAGAAAGGCAGGCTTCCATTCCTCTACCAGAGCACCACAATCCTGCCACTGTACCCTCTTGTCCTCTGCACACTCCAACTCATTCTAAGTAAGCCATTATACTAGCAAACACTCAGTGTACGTAGTGGCATCCTATCTGTGGCTATTGGACTTTGCTATAGTCCCACTAGTGCAAAGACATTTGCAGAGCACATCTGCCTGCATTGCACACTCCAAGTTTTTTAAACTAAGCCATTTTACTAGCAAACACTCAGTGTACCTAGTGGCATCCTATACGTGGCTATTGGACTTTGCTATAGTCCCACTAGTGCAAAGACATTAGCAGAGCACATCTGCCTGCATTGCACACTCCAAGTTTTTTAAACTCAGCCATTATACTAGCAAACACTCAGTGTACCTAGTGGCATCCTATACGTGGCTATTGGACTTTGCTATAGTCCCACTAGGGCCAAGACATTTGCAGAGCGCATCTGCCTGCGTTGCACACTCCAACAAATTATAACGAAGCCATTATACTAGCAAACACTCAGTGTACCTAGTGGCATCCTATACGTGGCTATTGGACTTTGCTATAGTCCCACTAGTGCCAAGACATTTGCAGCACGTCTGCCTGCGTTGCACACTCCAACGAATTATAACTAAGCCATTATACTAGCACACACTCAGTGTACCTAGTGGCATCCTATACGTGGCTATTGGACTTTGCTATAGTCCCACTAGTGCAAAGACATTAGCAGAGCACATCTGCCTGCATTGCACACTCCAAGTTTTTTAAACTCAGCCATTATACTAGCAAACACTCAGTGTACCTAGTGGCATCCTATACGTGGCTATTGGACTTTGCTATAGTCCCACTAGTGCCAAGACATTTGCAGAGCGCATCTGCCTGCGTTGCACACTCCAACTAATTATAACGAAGCCATTATACTAGCAAACACTCAGTGTACCTAGTGGCATCCTATACGTGGCTATTGGACTTTGCTATAGTCCCACTAGTGCCAAGACATTTGAAGAGCGCATCTGCCTGCGTTGCACACTCCAACAAATTATAACGAAGCCATTATACTAGCAAACACTCAGTGTACCTAGTGGCATCCTATACGTGGCTATTGGACTTTGCTATAGTCCCACTAGTGCCAAGACATTTGCAGAGCGCATCTGCCTGCGTTGCACACTCCAACTAATTATAACGAAGCCATTATACTAGCAAACACTCAGTGTACCTAGTGGCATCCTATACGTGGCTATTGGACTTTGCTATAGTCCCACTAGTGCCAAGACATTTGCAGAGCGCATCTGCCTGCGTTGCACACTCCAACAAATTATAACGAAGCCATTATACTAGCAAACACTCAGTGTACCTAGTGGCATCCTATACGTGGCTATTGGACTTTGCTATAGTCCCACTAGTGCCAAGACATTTGCAGAGCGCATCTGCCTGCGTTGCACACTCCAACTCATTATAACTAAGCCATTATACTAGCAAACACTCAGTGTACCTAGTGGCATCCTATACGTGGCTATTGGACTTTGCTATAGTCCCACTAGTGCCAAGACATTTGCAGAGCGCATCTGCCTGCGTTGCACACTCCAACTCATTATAACTAAGCCATTATACTAGCAAACACTCAGTGTACCTAGTGGCATCCTATACGTGGCTATTGGACTTTGCTATAGTCCCACTAGGGCCAAGACATTTGCAGAGCGCATCTGCCTGCGTTGCACACTCCAACAAATTATAACGAAGCCATTATACTAGCAAACACTCAGTGTACCTAGTGGCATCCTATACGTGGCTATTGGACTTTGCTATAGTCCCACTAGTGCCAAGACATTTGCAGAGCGCATCTGCCTGCGTTGCACACTCCAACTAATTATAACGAAGCCATTATACTAGCAAACACTCAGTGTACCTAGTGGCATCCTATACGTGGCTATTGGACTTTGCTATAGTCCCACTAGTGCCAAGACATTTGCAGAGCGCATCTGCCTGCGTTGCACACTCCAACAAATTATAACGAAGCCATTATACTAGCAAACACTCAGTGTACCTAGTGGCATCCTATACGTGGCTATTGGACTTTGCTATAGTCCCACTAGTGCCAAGACATTTGCAGAGCGCATCTGCCTGCGTTGCACACTCCAACTCGTTATAACTAAGCCATTATACTAGCAAACACTCAGTGTACCTAGTGGCATCCTATACGTGGCTATTGGACTTTGCTATAGTCCCACTAGTGCCAAGACATTTGCAGAGCGCATCTGCCTGCGTTGCACACTCCAACTCATTATAACTAAGCCATTATACTAGCAAACACTCAGTGTACCTAGTGGCATCCTATACGTGTCTATTGGACTTTGCTATAGTCCCACTAGGGCCAAGACATTTGCAGAGCGCATCTGCCTGCGTTGCACACTCCAACTAATTATAACGAAGCCATTATACTAGCAAACACTCAGTGTACCTAGTGGCATCCTATACGTGGCTATTGGACTTTGCTATAGTCCCACTAGTGCCAAGACATTTGCAGAGCGCATCTGCCTGCGTTGCACACTCCAACTAATTATAACGAAGCCATTATACTAGCACACACTCAGTGTACCTAGTGGCATCCTATATGTGGCTATTGGACTTTGCTATAGTCCCACTAGTGCTAAGACATTTGCAGAGCACATCTGCCTGCATTGCACACTCCAAGTTTTTTAAACTCAGCCATTATACTAGCAAACAGTCAGTGTACCTAGTGGCATCCTAAACGTGGCTATTGTACTTTTGTCAATTCACAGTATTGGAACGTTATTTGCAGCACGTCTGCCTGCATTGCAAACTCTAACTTTTTTAAACTCAGCCATTATACTAGCAAACACTCACTGTACCTAGTGGCATCCTAAACGTGGCTATTGTACTTTTGTCAATTCACAGTATTGGAACGTTATTTGCAGCACGTCTGCCTGCATTGCACACTCTAACTTTTTTAAACTCAGCCATTATACTAGCAAACACTCACTGTACCTAGTTGTATCCTAAACGTGGCTATTGTACTTTTGTCAATTCACAGTATTGGAACGTTATTTGCAGCACGTCTGCCTGCATTGCACACTCTAACTTTTTTAAACTCAGCCATTATACTAGCAAACACTCACTGTACCTAGTTGTATCCTAAACGTGGCTATTGTACTTTTGTCAATTCACAGTATTGGAACGTTATTTGCAGCACGTCTGCCTGCATTGCACACTCTAACTTTTTTAAACTCAGCCATTATACTACCAAACAGTCAGTGTACCTAGTGGCATCCTAAACGTGGCTATTGTACTTTTGTCAATTCACAGTATTGGAACGTTATTTGCAGCACGTCTGCCTGCATTGCACACTCTAACTTTTTTAAACTCAGCCATTATACTACCAAACAGTCAGTGTACCTAGTGGCATCCTAAACGTGGCTATTGTACTTTTGTCAATTCACAGTATTGGAACGTTATTTGCAGCACGTCTGCCTGCATTGCACACTCTAACTTTTTTAAACTCAGCCATTATACTAGCAAACAGTCAGTGTACCTAGTGGCATCCTAAACGTGGCTATTGTACTTTTGTCAATTCACAGTATTGGAACGTTATTTGCAGCACGTCTGCCTGCATTGCACACTCTAACTTTTTTAAACTCAGCCATTATACTAGCAAACAGTCAGTGTACCTAGTGGCATCCTATACGTGGCTATTGTACTTTTGTCAATTCACAGTATTGGAACGTTATTTGCAGCACGTCTGCCTGCATTGCACACTCTAACTTTTTTAAACTCAGCCATTATACTAGCAAACAGTCAGTGTACCTAGTGGCATCCTATACGTGGCTATTGTACTTTTGTCAATTCACAGTATTGGAACGTTATTTGCAGCACGTCTGCCTGCATTGCACACTCTAACTTTTTTAAACTCAGCCATTATACTAGCAAACAGTCAGTGTACCTAGTGGCATCCTATACGTGGCTATTGGACTTTGCTATAGTCCCACTAGTGCCAAGACATTTGCAGAGCGCATCTGCCTGCGTTGCACACTCCAACAAATTATAACGAAGCCATTATACTAGCACACACTCAGTGTACCTAGTGGCATCCTATACGTGGCTATTGGACTTTGCTATAGTCCCACTAGTGCAAAGACATTTGCATAGCACGTCTGCCTGCATTGCACACTACAACTTTTTTAAACTAAGCAATTTTACTAGCAAACACTCACTGTACCTAGTTGTATCCTAAACGTGGCTATTGTACTTTTGTCAATTCACACTACTGCAAATCTATGTGCAGCACCTCTGCATGACAACCTCGTGCTCTGTTTTTAATAAGCTATAATGATAGCACAAAATACTGCCATTTTGTGGCATCATAGAACTGGCTGTTGTATTCCATTAGTGCCCCACTGGTGACAAGCTATTTCTAGCACCTCTACATCACACCCTCATGCACATTTTGCTACGCTAATGTTATAGCAAACTCATGGAATTCATTGCTGCATTTCATAATTCGGAGGGATAGAAAGTCAGGCTTCCTTTAGCTTTTCCTTCTGTTCATAGACAGCATCTCCAAGACAAATTTCCCCTCCACGTCTAAGTGTGGAGAGGCAGCTAGTGCGCATGCGTGTGCCGATGTACCCCAGCTGCAGCATAATTACAGTGTTTCGCCTAGTGAGTATGCTCAGCCTGACTGTGCCATTCCTGACGCTAAGTTTTCATTTCGGGATACAGCGCATGCTCCCACACTAAGTGTGAAAAGCCTCTTTGCACAGGTGCTTGCATTCCGTGCCGGGTCTAAGTCCTGTTTTGGGCATAGACACCATGCTAAAGCTGATAGTCTTTTTTCAGAGACTGTATTTCATGCTACTGAGCATGCTCAGGCACTTCCTGCATCAGAGACTAGGTCCGGTAATGAACTCTTTGGCCCTGGCCCTGATGTGGGGGTCCCATATAGACCACAGGGCATCAGGTGTCCTCCCAAATGGCTTGCAGAGGCCCACACCTATGACTTGTCACCGCATTATTGATGCTCAGACGATGACTGGTGAGGTGTTTGGGTCATGGCAGCCATGAGGTCATCATTGAAGTTGCGTTTCCAAATAGGACGCTAGTTATGCCACTCATGACGTGTCACTCTACTTTTGTCTCCAGGAGGTGCATTGTGGTTCACCCTGGTTTGGGGCGGACCCAGGTTATAAAAGGGGCTGGAGCCAACAAGGAGGTGCGCAGTCTTCTATTATGCTCCGAAAGAGCACACCTCCATGTGTTGAACCCATTGCGGCTTTAGGCCAGAGGTAGGCAGGGATCGGGTGGTGGATGCAGGCCACCACCACAGTTGGTAACGCAGAACGGTTAAGACCAGCTCCTGTCCTAACAGTCCTGCTTGTGCAGCCCAGTGGCATTAACAGGCCTGCTGCTGCTGATGCGCCTGCTGTCCACAGGTGTGGCCCCTACGCACACGGTCAGCGTACTCAATGGCCCCTGTGTTGTTAACAGGGAGTTCCTGGGCTGGGTGGGCATGTGGACCCTGTGACGCTAACAGGGCTCACAGTCTCCAGATCCGAATGGCGTCTAACTCGGTTCAGGCTACTATTAGTTTCATAGCCACACAGCTCTGTATCCTCCACCAAACCTTCAAGTTGCCAACCTCTCCTTTTCCAACTGGGAGCACGGTGGACACTGACTGCTGATGGGGATATATACCTTTCTCTTTCTTTTCTTATTAATTTTCGTTATATAGCGGTCACAGATTATATACCACTTTATCCAAATCTGCCAGTCCCACTGTAACAGATGTTGTTTCTTCAGCAAATGTTACAGTTGCTTAACCACCAAATCCACGGACCAAAACTTTTTTCCCCTTTCCAACACACCTGTTCCCCTTTCCAACAGCATCTGTCCTTTTTCAACTCATTTTGGGATATGACCAAAAGTGCAACTGTGCAGGGACACCGTACTCAACGCCATCTCAGAACAGCAGCCATCCCTCGGTCCCTCCGATGTGGACAAGTAAAAGACCATTTCCTCCTATCCATGACAAAGCGTTGAGATTCACTCTGTGCAGCACTGGTGTTTAGTGGACAAGTAGATCTAAGATTGCGTACCACATTCTGCAGATACTCCTGTATACGTGCGTCTATTTCTATGGCAGGAATTAGTTCGCCAAATTTTGTCTTGTACCGGGGATCTAACAGTGTGGCAACCCAGTATTCAGGATTAGTTCAAATTCATACAATCCGAGGGTCATGTAGGTAGTGCAGCAAGAAGGCGCTCATGTGTCTTGTGCATCCAGGAGGACCAAGTCCTTGGTGTGTTGGTGGCAGAGAGGTGAGAATCGTGCATCCTTCCTCTGCCCTCTACCCACAACCTCGCACAACCGAAATGTGAGCAAGCTCTCACTCATCTGCTGAGTCTTCCATGCCCATCGCCAGTTCGTCCTCCATTTCTTCATGGGCTCCTGCACTTTCATCAACACTTTTTGCTGATACTATGCGCCCTTGTTAATCCCTCTCCCTCACCATGAATGCCGCATAGGTGCCGCTGACCATCTGGACCTCGTAGATCTTGTTATCCCTTCCGCATATGACTCCTCCTGTACTTCCTCCCCTTCCTCTTGTCCCAACACCTGACTCAGAATAATAATTACAGTGTGCTCCATCATGTAGATGACCAGAATTGTCACGCTGAGAATGACATTGCCAGTGCTAAACATCTTCGTCGACATTTCAAAACTGTGTAGCAGGGTGCATAGGTCCTTGATCTGACACCACTCCAGCAGCGTGATCTGCACCACCTCTGGATCAAGTTATCCCAGGCTATATGTCTTACCGTATTTCAGCAGGGCTCTGCGGTGCTGCCACACACGCTGCAACATGTGCAGATTCCAATTCCTGCGTGTCGAAACATCGCATTTACGGCGTTTAACTGCCAGACCCTAAGACTTCCGGAGTGATGAAAGTTGTTGAGCTGCTGTGTGCGCACGATGGAAGTGAGCACATAGCGAGCGTGCCCACTGCACAAGGCCATGTAGGCCGTGATGGTGTTTTAAAAATTGCTGGCGAATTCGGTTCAACACGTGAGCCCTAAAAGGCACGTGTGTCACATTGCCCTGAGGATGGCCCGCAGCCAGGTTTGCATCATTGCCGCACACGGCTGTTAAGTCACCAACGTAGTCCGCTCCGTCAATTTGTACTCCGGTTGCCAGGTGACAACGTGTTCCTTTTATGAATAGTGCTGATGATGTGAGAGTAGTCGATGCCAGCGGCGCAGGTGGACGCAGGTTATGCTCACCCACTGGGCTGCATTACCTTGACAGATGCAGAATCTCTGGCTGAATGTAGCTGGTGGGTATCTCACAGATGAAATACCATCATTCAGCTACAACCAATGGGAAGACACCACACCCTTTTTTATGCCCATCCTGTCTGCAGACCACTGCCAGACATAGCTATGAACCTCTGGTTAATTTTACCCCCAGTTCAGTTTTATGATTTTGTGTGCTTGTTACCTGACTACTTTTCCTGCTTGCTGTTTATGTACCTTGTTGGCCGATACGCATTTCAACTCTGCTTGTTTTCTGATTCTTTCCTGGCCGTCCCATTCTGTTCCTGTTCCTCAATTAATGTTTTGACCCTGCCTGACTACTATTCTCTGTAATAGCGGTGTGACTCACATTTCCCATACATTTCAAAGTAAAGCTTTGACCGCCTGATGGCATTGAGCTCTGCTGCCAGCATAGTAAGGAGGTGTGTGGTAGTCCTTGTGCGCAGTTGCAAGGAAGGGTGGCCTGACCACACAGGGTTTGCGCCAAGGTAGAGGACCCACACGATGTTGAAGAGGCAGAAGCAGTGTATTAACTTCTACATACAGAACAAGGATTGAAACAACTCGTGGGGACGGCAAGACTTGTACAGCAGACCCTTCTCCATCTCTCACCATAGTTTGCCAGTGCCCAGTCAGTGACATGTAATGACCCTGTCTATGCTTACTGGTCCAAGTATCTGTGTTGAAATGCACCCTGTCGCACACAGATTTTCTCAAGGAAGTGGTGATGTTGTGTGCGACATGCTGGTGTAGCGCGGGCATGCTTTTCTTGGAGAAGCAGTGGTGATTGGGCATGTGGTACTGGGGCACAGCGACAGACATAAGGTCTGTAAAATCCTGTGTCCACTACGCGTAAAGGCAGCATTTCGGTAGCCAACAGCTTACAGAGGGATAGAGTCAACCACTTAGCTTTGTCATGGGTCGCAGTAAGTGGCCTTTTATTTGACCACATCTGAGGGAAAGAGATCTGGCTGCTGTCTGTAGACGGTGTTGAGTAGGGTGTCCCTGGAAAAATGCAGGTTTGTGAGAAAAGTGCAGGCGGAGACATGATGTTGCCTTCATCTTGCCTTCAGATCTGTTCATCTTGTATCATTTTTAAAAAACACATCAAGCAAGGGTTACTCCAAGCGGAGTCTACCTTTTTTCCCAACATTGGGCACACAGACACCCCATCAGTGGCAGCACTTGTGCCCTAGTTGCAAACAGGATGTTTTGATTTGCATCAAGCACATTCCAAATCCACAAGCATTTACTCTCCCCAGGCTGACACAGGGGTAGTAAATTCCTTCTGGATCCATGACTTGTTCATTTTGATGAACGTCAGTGTGTCCACATTGTCACTGGACAGACGCGTGCGCTTATCTGTCAGCACACACCCAGCAGCACTGAAGAAGACACGTTCAGAGACAACGCTGGCAGCTGCACACGACAAAATCTCCAAGGCGTAACTGGAGAGCTCTGTCAATTTTTCTAGATTTGAAGCCCAAAAGGAGCAAGGCTCCATTTGCAAAGTCATTGCATCGATGTTCATTTGGAGATACTCCTGTATCATCCTCTCCATCCGTTGACTATGTGTCAGACTTGTTGTCTCTGGTGGCCTTGCAAAGGAGGGTCTAAAAAAATTATGAAAATATTCCATAAAATTGCTGTTACCAGCACCAGATACGGTCCTACTGGTACGGGTAGACTGTTGAAGATGACGATGCCGTCCCATGTTTGTCAAGTTACAACTGGGAGAATCACTCCCTTCACCTGCACGGTTGTTTGGTGTAAAAGCCGAGCTAAGATCGAGTAACAGCTTATGCTGATACTCCAGCATACGTGCGTCCCTTTCTATGGGTGGAATTATGTCACAAAATTTGGACTTGTCCCGGGGATCTAATAGTGTGGCAAGCCAGTAGTCATCATCACTTCTAATTTTGACAATCCGAGGGTCATGTTGGAGGTAGTGCAACAAGAAGGCACTCATGTGTCTTGCGCAGCCATGCGGACCAAGTCCACGCTGTGTTTGTGGCATAGAGGTGCTAACCGTTCTTTCTTCCTCTGACATCTCCCCCCAACCTCTTTCAACTGAATTTTGACCAAGGTCTCCCTCATCCGCTGAGTCTTCCATGTCCATGGACAGTTCGTCCTCCATATCTTCATGTCCTCCTGCACCTTCCTCAACATCTCGCCTGCTACCATGCGCCCTTGTTGATCCCTGTCCCCCATGGTCCCATGCCTGCCGCGTTGGTGATGATGAACATCTGGACCTTGGTGATGTTGTTGTGTCTTGCGCATATGAATCCTCCTGTAGTTCCTCCCCTTCCTGTTGTCCCACCCCCTGACTCCGAATAGTGTTTAGCGTGTGCTCCAGCATGTAAATGACTGTAATCGTCATGCTGATAATGGCATTGTCAGCGCTAAACATATTCGTCGCCATGTCGAAACTGTGCAGAACGGTGCATAGGTCCTTGATCTGAGATCACTCCATCAGGGTGATCTGCCCCACTTCTGCATCTCGTTGGCCCAGGCTATACATCATGACGTATTGCACCAGGGCTCGCCGGTGCTGCCACAGTCGCTGTAACATGTGGAGAGTTGAATTCCAGCGTGTCGCCACATCGCATTTCAGGCGATGAACCGGCAGGCCGAAAGACTTCTGGAGCGATGCAAGTCGCTCAGCTGCGGCGGTTGAACGGCGGAAGTGAGCACTGCAGACAGTTTACGTGCCCTGGTCAGAAGGCCATCTAGGCCGGGATAGTGTGTTAAAAATTGCTGGACAACAAGGTTCAACACGTGAGCCATACAAGGCACGTGTGTCACCTTGCCCAGGCGAAGGGCCGCACCCAGGTTTGCAGCATTGTCGCACACGGCCTTACCAGGCTGCAGGTTGAGTGGAGACAACCATTTATTAAACTCGGACCGCAGAGCTGACCACAACTCCTCAGCTGTGTGACTCTTATTCCCAAGACATGTCAAGCTAAAGACCGCCTGATGCCGTTGCGCTCTGCTGCCAGCATAGTAATGAGGGGTGCGTGATTCCTTCTGCGCAGTGAGAACGCTGGTGGCCTGACCAGGCAGGCTTGGGGCGGAGGTGGAGGACCCAGATGAGGTGGAGGATGCAGAAGCAGTGGCGGAACTTGGACAGACAGAGGATTGACACACAAGTCGTGGGGACGGCAAGACTTGTGCAGCAGACCCTTCACCATCTATCAACATAGTTACCCAGTGCCCAGTCAGCGACATGTAACGTCCCTGTCCATGCTTACTGGTCCAAGTATCGGTGGTGAAATGCACCCGTTCACACACAGAGTTTCTCAAGGAAGCGGTGATGTTGTGTGCGACATGCTGGTGTAGCGCGGGCACACCTTTCTTAGAGAAGTAGTGGCGACTAGGCATCTGGTACTGGGGCACAGCGACAGACATAAGGTCTCTAAAATCCTGTGTGTCCACTAGGCGGAAAGGCAGCATTTCGGTAGCCAACAGCTTACAGAGGGATAGAGTCAACCTCTTAGCTTTGTCATGGGTCGGAGGAAGTGGCCTTTTATTTGACCACATCTGAGGGACAGAGATCTGGCTGCTGTGTGTAGACGGTGTTGAGTAGGGTGTCCCTGGAAAAATGCAGGTTTGTGAGGAAAGTGCAGGCGGAGACATGATGTTGCCTTCATCCAACGTAGGTGCTATCGATGTCTGAGAGAGCTGTACACACTCACTTGTTTCCCCTTCCAAACCAACTGACGACCTACCAAGCAAACTGCCTGTTGCGGTTACAGTGGTGGAAGTTTTGCGTGGAAAAACAGGTGTGACAGCTGTCCCCACAGTCCTAGAAGATGAAGAGCGCGCGGATGCACTGGAAGGGGCGGGCGGTGGATGGTTCGCTCCGCTAGGCCGCATTGCAGCACAGTGAGCTTCCCACCGGGACCTATGATATTTATTCATGTGACGATTCATGGAAGAAGTTGTCAAACTGCTGAGGTTTTGACCTCTACTAAGAGAATCATGACAAATTTTACATATCACATGATTTGGGCGATCTTTTTCTATGTCAAAAAAGGAACAGGCTAGGCAAGGCTTAGAGGCCATGCGACCTGTTGATGCACCCCGAATAATGCTCATAGGCAGAGTGGTGGCTGAGGATGCAGTTGTAGACGTGCTACCAGTGCTCCGACTCTGTCCAGGAAGGCGCAAGGTAATTTCGTCGTCGGTTGCATCCTCCTCCACCGCCTCTGTTGACCTCCTCGAGTGCCTGACTGGGGGTTGACAGTAGGTGGGATCTAGAACTTCATCATCAATTGTTGTGTTTGCACTCCCCTCCCCCTCAGACCGAGCCTCTTCTTGCCCTGACCGAATATTTAAGTTGTCATCCCAATCGGGTATCTGCGTCTCATCTTCATCAGTATGTTCCTCATTGCCTATAACCACAGTTGTTGGAAAGGCAGCATTTTGGTAGCCAACAGTTTGCATTTTATGAAAGTCAACCTCCAAGCCATGTCATGCCCTTCTAAAAGCATGTATAACACAGCGAGGGGACTCCAACCACAGTCTCCCTCGTTTCCACTCACTGGGCCACACACACCCCACTTGACTGGCATCGGTTGAGCTCCCTTTTGAAAAAGAAAAAGATGCTTTGCATGAAGCACTCTCAAAAATACGCGTGCCTTTCCCGTCCCCTGGCTGACCCAGGGGAAGAAAAGTCCTCTGAGAGCCATGACTTGTTCATCTTGGTTCTTTTAGAGACACAGCGAGGGGACTCCAACCACAGTCTCCCTCGTTGCCACTCACTGGGCCACACACACCCCACTTGACTGGCATCGGTTGAGCTCCCTTTTGAAAAAGAAAAAGATGCTTTGCATGAAGCACTCTCAAAAATACGCGTGCCTTTCCCGTCCCCTGGCTGACCCAGGGGAAGAAAAGTCCTCTGAGAGCCATGACTTGTTCATCTTGGTTCTTTTAGAGACACAGCGAGGGGACTCCAACCACAGTCTCCCTCGTTTCCACTCACTGGGCCACACACACCCCACTTGACTGGCATCGGTTGAGCTCCCTTTTGAAAAAGAAAAAGATGCTTTGCATGAAGCACTCTCAAAAATACGCGTGCCTTTCCCGTCCCCTGGCTGACCCAGGGGAAGAAAAGTCCTCTGAGAGCCATGACTTGTTCATCTTGGTTCTTTTAGAGACACAGCGAGGGGACTCCAACCACAGTCTCCCTCGTTTCCACTAACTGGGCCACACACACCCCACTTGACTGGCATCGGTTGAGCCCCCTTTTGAAAAAGAAAAAGATGCTTTGCATGAAGCACTCTCAAAAATACGCGTTCCTTTCCCGTCCCCTGGCTGACCCAGGGGAAGAAAAGTCCTCTGAGAGCCATGACTTGTTCATCTTGGTTCTTTTAGAGACACAGCGAGGGGACTCCAACCACAGTCTCCCTGGTTGCCACTCACTGGGCCACACACACCCCACTTGACTGGCATCGGTTGAGCTCCCTTTTGAAAAAGAAAAAGATGCTTTGCATGAAGCACTCTCAAAAATACGCGTGCCTTTCCCGTCCCCTGGCTGACCCAGGGGAAGAAAAGTCCTCTGAGAGCCATGTCCACATTGTCAGTGGACAGACACGTGTGCTTATCTGCCAGCAGACCCACAGCAGCACTGAAGACAGGTTCCGAGAGAACGCTGGCTGCAGGACACGACAAGATCCCCAAGACGTACGTGGCGAGCTCAGGCAATTTATCAAGATTGGAAGCCAAGAATGAGCAGGGCTCAAGTTGCACATTAATGGAATCGATGTTTCCTTGCATATACTCATATATCTGTGTGTCCTCTTTTTCCTTGTCCAGCTCTTTTGTTTTCGCATGAGTATATGTCCTTGTCACTTTCCCATGTGTTGTGAGTTGTTTGTGACCTTTTGGACACCTTTGAGGGTGTTTTCTAGGTGTTTTTCTGTGTTTGTGATTGCCTGCCATTGTTTCCTATGCAGTTCGAGTTCGGTTCGTCGAACGTTCGACGAACCGAACTCGAACGGGAGGTCCGTTCGGCGAACCAACCTCGAGCCGAACCGCGACCGGTTCGCTCATCTCTACTCGAGAGTGCAAAGTAGCCAAATGAAACTTTTACTGGATTTCCACTTACTTTATCAAATCTCATCTCCACCACACAGGAAAAGTTTGCATCTGTTATAGTTTTGGAGAAAATTGTGGTCATTTCATTTATGCGCGAATGTGTTCAGATTGCTTTTCTATTGCATTTGGCAAATGGTGACGATTATCTCGAGAGTGCAAAGTAGCCAAATGAAACTTTTACTGGATGTCCACTTACTTTATTAAATCTCATCTCCACCACACAGGACAAGTTTGCATCTGTTATAGTTTTGGAGAAAATTGTGGTCATTTCATTTATGCGCGAATGTGTTCAGATTGCTTTTCTATTGCATTTGGCACATGGTGACGATTATCTCTTGAGTGCAAAGTAGCCAAATGAAACTTTTACTGGATTTCCACTTACTTTATCAAATCTCATCTCCACCACACAGGACAAGTTTGCATCTGTTATAGTTTTGGAGAAAATTGTGGTCATTTCATTTATGCGCGAATGTGTTCAGATTGCTTTTCTATTGCATTTGGCACATGGTGACGATTATCTCGAGAGTGCAAAGTAGCCAAATGAAACTTTTACTGGATTTCCACTTACTTTATCAAATCTCATCTCCACCACACAGGACAAGTTTGCATCTGTTATAGTTTTGGAGAAAATTGTGGTCATTTCATTTATGCGCGAATGTGTTCAGATTGCTTTTATATTGCATTTGGCACATGGTGACGATTATCTCGAGAGTGCAAAGTAGCCAAATGAAACTTTTACTGGATTTCCACTTACCTTATCAAATCTCATCTCCACCACACAGGACAAGTTTGCATCTGTTATAGTTTTGGAGAAAATTGTGGTCATTTCATTTATGCGCGAATGTGGTCAGATTGCTTTTCTATTGCATTTGGCAAATGGTGACGATTATCTCGAGAGTGCAAAGTAGCCAAATGAAACTTTTACTGGATGTCCACTTACTTTATTAAATCTCATCTCCACCACACAGGACAAGTTTGCATCTGTTATAGTTTTGGAGAAAATTGTGGTCATTTCATTTATGCGCGAATGTGTTCAGATTGCTTTTCTATTGCATTTGGCACATGGTGACGATTATCTCTTGAGTGCAAAGTAGCCAAATGAAACTTTTACTGGATTTCCACTTACTTTATCAAATCTCATCTCCACCACACAGGACAAGTTTGCATCTGTTATAGTTTTGGAGAAAATTGTGGTCATTTCATTTATGCGCGAATGTGTTCAGATTGCTTTTCTATTGCATTTGGCACATGGTGACGATTATCTCGAGAGTGCAAAGTAGCCAAATGAAACTTTTACTGGATTTCCACTTACTTTATCAAATCTCATCTCCACCACACAGGACAAGTTTGCATCTGTTATAGTTTTGGAGAAAATTGTGGTCATTTCATTTATGCGCGAATGTGTTCAGATTGCTTTTATATTGCATTTGGCACATGGTGACGATTATCTCGAGAGTGCAAAGTAGCCAAATGAAACTTTTACTGGATTTCCACTTACTTTATCAAATCTCATATCCACCACACAGAACAAGTTTGCATCTGTTATAGTTTTAGAGAAAATTGTGGTCATTTCATTTATGCGCGAATGTGTTCAGATTGCTTTTATATTGCATTTGGCACATGGTGACGATTATCTCGAGAGTGCAAAGTAGCCAAATGAAACTTTTACTGGATTTCCACTTACCTTATTAAATCTCATCTTTACCACACAGGACAAGTTTGCATCTGTTATAGTTTTGGAGAAAATTGTGGTCATTTCATTTATGCGCGAATGTGGTCAGATTGCTTTTCTATTGCATTTGGCAAATGGTGACGATTATCTCGAGAGTGCAAAGTAGCCAAATGAAACTTTTACTGGATTTCCACTTACTTTATCAAATCTCATCTCCACCACACAGGACAAGTTTGCATCTGTTATAGTTTTGGAGAAAATTGTGGTCATTTCATTTATGCGCGAATGTGTTCAGATTGCTTTTATATTGCATTTGGCACATGGTGACGATTATCTCGAGAGTGCAAAGTAGCCAAATGAAACTTTTACTGGATTTCCACTTACTTTATCAAATCTCATATCCACCACACAGAACAAGTTTGCATCTGTTATAGTTTTAGAGAAAATTGTGGTCATTTCATTTATGCGCGAATGTGTTCAGATTGCTTTTATATTGCATTTGGCACATGGTGACGATTATCTCGAGAGTGCAAAGTAGCCAAATGAAACTTTTACTGGATTTCCACTTACCTTATTAAATCTCATCTTTACCACACAGGACAAGTTTGCATCTGTTATAGTTTTGGAGAAAATTGTGGTCATTTCATTTATGCGCGAATGTGGTCAGATTGCTTTTCTATTGCATTTGGCAAATGGTGACGATTATCTCTTGAGTGCAAAGTAGCCAAATGAAACTTTTACTGGATTTCCACTTACTTTATCAAATCTCATCTCCACCACACAGGACAAGTTTGCATCTGTTATAGTTTTGGAGAAAATTGTGGTCATTTCATTTATGCGCGAATGTGTTCAGATTGCTTTTCTATTGCATTTGGCACATGGTGACGATTATCTCGAGAGTGCAAAGTAGCCAAATGAAACTTTTACTGGATTTCCACTTACTTTATCAAATCTCATCTCCACCACACAGGAAAAGTTTGCATCTGTTATAGTTTTGGAGAAAATTGTGGTCATTTCATTTATGCGCGAATGTGTTCAGATTGCTGTTCTATTGCATTTGGCACATGGTGACGATTATCTCGAGAGTGCAAAGTAGCCAAAAGAAACTTTTACTGGATTTCCACTTACTTTATCAAATCTCATCTCCACCACACAGGACAAGTTTGCATCTGTTATAGTTTTAGAGAAAATTGTGGTCATTTCAGTTATGCGCGAATGTGTTCAAATTGCTTTTATATTGCATTTGGCACATGGTGACGATTATCTCGAGAGTGCAAAGTAGCCAAATGAAACTTTTACTGGATTTCCACTTACTTTATCAAATCTCATCTCCACCACACAGGAAAAGTTTGCATCTGTTATAGTTTTGGAGAAAATTGTGGTCATTTCATTTATGCGCGAATGTGTTCAGATTGCTTTTCTATTGCATTTGGCACATGGTGACGATTATCTCGAGAGTGCAAAGTAGCCAAATGAAACTTTTACTGGATTTCCACTTACTTTATCAAATCTCATCTCCACCACACAGAACAAGTTTGCATCTGTTATAGTTTTGGAGAAAATTGTGGTCATTTCATTTATGCGCGAATGTGGTCAGATTGCTTTTCTATTGCATTTGGCAAATGGTGACGATTATCTCGAGAGTGCAAAGTAGCCAAATGAAACTTTTACTGGATTTCCACTTACCTTATTAAATCTCATCTCCACCACACAGGACAAGTTTGCATCTGTTATAGTTTTGGAGAAAATTGTGGTCATTTCATTTATGCACGAATGTGGTCAGATTGCTTTTCTATTGCATTTGGCAAATGGTGACGATTATCTCGAGAGTGCAAAGTAGCCAAATGAAACTTTTACTGGATGTCCACTTACTTTATTAAATCTCATCTCCACCACACAGGACAAGTTTGCATCTGTTATAGTTTTGGAGAAAATTGTGGTCATTTCATTTATGCGCGAATGTGTTCAGATTGCTTTTCTATTGCATTTGGCACATGGTGACGATTATCTCTTGAGTGCAAAGTAGCCAAATGAAACTTTTACTGATTTTCCACTTACTTTATCAAATCTCATCTCCACCACACAGGACAAGTTTGCATCTGTTATAGTTTTGGAGAAAATTGTGGTCATTTCATTTATGCGCGAATGTGTTCAGATTGCTTTTCTATTGCATTTGGCACATGGTGACGATTATCTCGAGAGTGCAAAGTAGCCAAATGAAACTTTTACTGGATTTCCACTTACTTTATCAAATCTCATCTCCACCACACAGGAAAAGTTTGCATCTGTTATAGTTTTGGAGAAAATTGTGGTCATTTCATTTATGCGCGAATGTGTTCAGATTGCTTTTCTATTGCATTTGGCACATGGTGACGATTATCTCGAGAGTGCAAAGTAGCCAAATGAAACTTTTACTGGATTTCCACTTACTTTATCAAATCTCATCTCCACCATACAGGACAAGTTTGCATCTGTTATAGTTTTAGAGAAAATTGTGGTCATTTCAGTTATGCGCGAATGTGTTCAAATTGCTTTTATATTGCATTTGGCACATGGTGACGATTATCTCGAGAGTGCAAAGTAGCCAAATGAAACTTTTACTGGATTTCCACTTACTTTATCAAATCTCATCTCCACCACACAGGAAAAGTTTGCATCTGTTATAGTTTTGGAGAAAATTGTGGTCATTTCATTTATGCGCGAATGTGTTCAGATTGCTTTTATATTGCATTTGGCACATGGTGACGATTCTCTCGAGAGTGCAAAGTAGCCAAATGAAACTTTTACTGGATTTCCACTTACCTTATTAAATCTCATCTCCACCACACAGGACAAGTTTGCATCTGTTATAGTTTTGGAGAAAATTGTGGTCATTTCATTTATGCGCGAAATGTGTTCAGATTGCATTTCTATTGCATTTGGCACATGGTGACGATTATCTCGAGAGTGCAAAGTAGCCAAATGAAACTTTTACTTGATTTCCACTTTATCAAATCTCATCTCCACCACACAGGACAAGTTTGCATCTGTTATAGTTTTGGAGAAAATTGTGGTCATTTCATTTATGCGCGAATGTGTTCAGATTGCTTTTCTATTGCATTTGGCACATGGTGACGATTATCTCTTGAGTGCAAAGTAGCCAAATGAAACTTTTACTGGATTTCCACTTACTTTATCAAATCTCATCTCCACCACACAGGACAAGTTTGCATCTGTTATAGTTTTGGAGAAAATTGTGGTCATTTCATTTATGCGCGAATGTGTTCAGATTGCTTTTCTATTGCATTTGGCACATGGTGACGATTATCTCGAGAGTGCAAAGTAGCCAAATGAAACTTTTACTGGATTTCCACTTACTTTATCAAATCTCATCTCCACCACACAGGACAAGTTTGCATCTGTTATAGTTTTGGAGAAAATTGTGGTCATTTCATTTATGCGCGAATGTGTTTAGATTGCTTTTATATTGCATTTGGCACATGGTGACGATTATCTCGAGAGTGCAAAGTAGCCAAATGAAATTTTTACTGGATTTCCACTTACTTTATCAAATCTCATCTCCACCACACAGAACAAGTTTGCATCTGTTATAGTTTTGGAGAAAATTGTGGTCATTTCATTTATGCGCGAATGTGTTCAGATTGCTTTTATATTGCATTTGGCACATGGTGACGATTATCTCGAGAGTGCAAAGTAGCCAAATGAAACTTTTACTGGATTTCCACTTACCTTATTAAATCTCATCTCCACCACACAGGACAAGTTTGCATCTGTTATAGTTTTGGAGAAAATTGTGGTCATTTCATTTATGCGCGAATGTGGTCAGATTGCTTTTCTATTGCATTTGGCAATTGGTGACGATTATCTCGAGAGTGCAAAGTAGCCAAATGAAACTTTTACTGGATTTCCACTTACTTTATCAAATCTCATCTCCACCACACAGGACAAGTTTGCATCTGTTATAGTTTTGGAGAAAATTGTGGTCATTTCATTTATGCGCGAATGTGTTCAGATTGCTTTTATATTGCATTTGGCACATGGTGACGATTATCTCGAGAGTGCAAAGTAGCCAAATGAAACTTTTACTGCATTTCCACTTACTTTATCAAATCTCATCTCCACCACACAGAACAAGTTTGCATCTGTTATAGTTTTGGAGAAAATTGTGGTCATTTCATTTATGCGCGAATGTGTTCAGATTGCTTTTATATTGCATTTGGCACATGGTGACGATTATCTCGAGAGTGCAAAGTAGCCAAATGAAACTTTTACTGGATTTCCACTTACCTTATTAAATCTCATCTCCACCACACAGGACAAGTTTGCATCTGTTATAGTTTTGGAGAAAATTGTGGTCATTTCATTTATGCGCGAATGTGGTCAGATTGCTTTTCTATTGCATTTGGCAAATGGTGACGATTATCTCGAGAGTGCAAAGTAGCCAAATGAAACTTTTACTGGATGTCTACTTACTTTATTAAATCTCATCTCCACCACACAGGACAAGTTTGCATCTGTTATAGTTTTGGAGAAAATTGTGGTCATTTCATTTATGCGCGAATGTGTTCAGATTGCTTTTCTATTGCATTTGACACATGGTGACGATTATCTCGAGAGTGCAAAGTAGCCAAATGAAACTTTTACTGCATTTCCACTTACTTTATCAAATCTCATCTCCACCACACAGAACAAGTTTGCATCTGTTATAGTTTTGGAGAAAATTGTGGTCATTTCATTTATGCGCGAATGTGTTCAGATTGCTTTTCTATTGCATTTGGCACATGGTGACGATTATCTCGAGAGTGCAAAGTAGCCAAATGAAACTTTTACTGCATTTCCACTTACTTTATCAAATCTCATCTCCACCACACAGAACAAGTTTGCATCTGTTATAGTTTTGGAGAAAATTGTGGTCATTTCATTTATGCGCGAATGTGTTCAGATTGCTTTTATATTGCATTTGGCACATGGTGACGATTATCTCGAGAGTGCAAAGTAGCCAAATGAAACTTTTACTGGATTTCCACTTACCTTATTAAATCTCATCTCCACCACACAGGACAAGTTTGCATCTGTTATAGTTTTGGAGAAAATTGTGGTCATTTCATTTATGCGCGAATGTGTTCAGATTGCTTTTCTATTGCATTTGGCACATGGTGACGATTATCTCGAGAGTGCAAAGTAGCCAAATGAAACTTTTACTGGATTTCCACTTACTTTATCAAATCTCATCTCCACCACACAGGACAAGTTTGCATCTGTTATAGTTTTGGAGAAAATTGTGGTCATTTCATTTATGCGCGAATGTGTTCAGATTGCTTTTATATTGCATTTGGCACATGGTGACGATTATCTCGAGAGTGCAAAGTAGCCAAATGAAACTTTTACTGGATTTCCACTTACCTTATCAAATCTCATCTCCACCACACAGGACAAGTTTGCATCTGTTATAGTTTTGGAGAAAATTGTGGTCATTTCATTTATGCGCGAATGTGGTCAGATTGCTTTTCTATTGCATTTGGCAAATGGTGACGATTATCTCGAGAGTGCAAAGTAGCCAAATGAAACTTTTACTGGATGTCCACTTACTTTATTAAATCTCATCTCCACCACACAGGACAAGTTTGCATCTGTTATAGTTTTGGAGAAAATTGTGGTCATTTCATTTATGCGCGAATGTGTTCAGATTGCTTTTCTATTGCATTTGGCACATGGTGACGATTATCTCTTGAGTGCAAAGTAGCCAAATGAAACTTTTACTGGATTTCCACTTACTTTATCAAATCTCATCTCCACCACACAGGACAAGTTTGCATCTGTTATAGTTTTGGAGAAAATTGTGGTCATTTCATTTATGCGCGAATGTGTTCAGATTGCTTTTCTATTGCATTTGGCACATGGTGACGATTATCTCGAGAGTGCAAAGTAGCCAAATGAAACTTTTACTGGATTTCCACTTACTTTATCAAATCTTATCTCCACCACACAGGAAAAGTTTGCATCTGTTATAGTTTTGGAGAAAATTGTGGTCATTTCATTTATGCGCGAATGTGTTCAGATTGCTTTTCTATCGCATTTGGCACATGGTGACGATTATCTCGAGAGTGCAAAGTAGCCAAATGAAACTTTTACTGGATTTCCACTTACCTTATTAAATCTCATCTCCACCACACAGGACAAGTTTGCATCTGTTGTAGTTTTGGAGAAAATTGTGGTCATTTCATTTATGCGCGAATGTGGTCAGATTGCTTTTCTATTGCATTTGGCAAATGGTGACGATTATCTCGAGAGTGCAAAGTAGCCAAATGAAACTTTTACTGGATGTCCACTTACTTTATTAAATCTCATCTCCACCACACAGGACAAGTTTGCATCTGTTATAGTTTTGGAGAAAATTGTGGTCATTTTATTTATGCGCGAATGTGTTCAGATTGCTTTTCTATTGCATTTGGCACATGGTGACGATTATCTCGAGAGTGCAAAGTAGCCAAATGAAACTTTTACTAAATTTCCACTTACTTTATCAAATCTCATCTCCACAACACAGGAAAAGTTTGCATCTGTTATAGTTTTGGAGAAAATTGTGGTCATTTAATTTATGCGCGAATGTGTTCAGATTGCTTTTCTATTGCATTTGGCACATGGTGACGATTATCTCGAGAGTGCAAAGTAGCCAAATGAAACTTTTACTGGATTTCCACTTACTTTATCAAATCTCATCTCCACCACACAGGACAAGTTTGCATCTGTTATAGTTTTGGAGAAAATTGTGGTCATTTCATTTATGCGCGAATGTGTTCAGATTGCTTTTCTATTGCATTTGGCACATGGTGACGATTATCTCAAGAGTGCAAAGTAGCCAAATGAAACTTTTACTGGATTTCCACTTACTTTATCAAATCTCATCTCCACCACACAGGACAAGTTTGCATCTGTTATAGTTTTGGAGAAAATTGTGGTCATTTCATTTATGCGCGAATGTGTTCAGATTGCTTTTATATTGCATTTGGCACATGGTGACGATTATCTCGAGAGTGCAAAGTAGCCAAATGAAACTTTTACTGGATTTCCACTTACTTTATCAAATCTCATCTCCACCACACAGAACAAGTTTGCATCTGTTATAGTTTTGGAGAAAATTGTGGTCATTTCATTTATGCGCGAATGTGTTCAGATTGCTTTTATATTGCATTTGGCACATGGTGACGATTATCTCGAGAGTGCAAAGTAGCCAAATGAAACTTTTACTGGATTTCCACTTACTTTATCAAATCTCATCTCCACCACACAGGAAAAGTTTGCATCTGTTATAGTTTTGGAGAAAATTGTGGTCATTTCATTTATGCGCGAATGTGTTCAGATTGCTTTTCTATTGCATTTGGCACATGGTGACGATTATCTCGAGAGTGCAAAGTAGCCAAATGAAACTTTTACTGGATTTCCACTTACTTTATCAAATCTCATCTCCACCACACAGGACAAGTTTGCATCTGTTATAGTTTTGGAGAAAATTGTGGTCATTTCATTTATGCGCGAATGTGTTCAGATTGCATTTCTATTGCATTTGGCACATGGTGACGATTATCTCGAGAGTGCAAAGTAGCCAAATGAAACTTTTACTGGATTTCCACTTACTTTATCAAATCTCATCTCCACCACACAGGACAAGTTTGCATCTGTTATAGTTTTAGAGAAAATTGTGGTCATTTCAGTTATGCGCGAATGTGTTCAAATTGCTTTTATATTGCATTTGGCACATGGTGACGATTATCTCGAGAGTGCAAAGTAGCCAAATGAAACTTTTACTGGATTTCCACTTACTTTATCAAATCTCATCTCCACCACACAGGAAAAGTTTGCATCTGTTATAGTTTTGGAGAAAATTGTGGTAATTTCATTTATGCGCGAATGTGTTCAGATTGCTTTTCTATTGCATTTGGCACATGGTGACGATTATCTCGAGAGTGCAAAGTAGCCAAATGAAACTTTTACTGGATTTCCACTTACTTTATCAAATCTCATCTCCACCACACAGGACAAGTTTGCATCTGTTATAGTTTTGGAGAAAATTGTGGTCATTTCATTTATGCGCGAATGTGTTCAGATTGCTTTTATATTGCATTTGGCACATGGTGACGATTATCTCGAGAGTGCAAAGTAGCCAAATGAAACTTTTACTGGATTTCCACTTACTTTATCAAATCTCATCTCCACCACACAGAACAAGTTTGCATCTGTTATAGTTTTGGAGAAAATTGTGGTCATTTCATTTATGCGCGAATGTGTTCAGATTGCTTTTATATTGCATTTGGCACATGGTGACGATTATCTCGAGAGTGCAAAGTAGCCAAATGAAACTTTTACTGGATTTCCACTTACCTTATTAAATCTCATCTCCACCACACAGGACAAGTTTGCATCTGTTGTAGTTTTGGAGAAAATTGTGGTCATTTCATTTATGCGCGAATGTGGTCAGATTGCTTTTCTATTGCATTTGGCAAATGGTGACGATTATCTCGAGAGTGCAAAGTAGCCAAATGAAACTTTTACTGGATGTCCACTTACTTTATTAAATCTCATCTCCACCACACAGGACAAGTTTGCATCTGTTATAGTTTTGGAGAAAATTGTGGTCATTTTATTTATGCGCGAATGTGTTCAGATTGCTTTTCTATTGCATTTGGCACATGGTGACGATTATCTCGAGAGTGCAAAGTAGCCAAATGAAACTTTTACTAAATTTCCACTTACTTTATCAAATCTCATCTCCACAACACAGGAAAAGTTTGCATCTGTTATAGTTTTGGAGAAAATTGTGGTCATTTAATTTATGCGCGAATGTGTTCAGATTGCTTTTCTATTGCATTTGGCACATGGTGACGATTATCTCGAGAGTGCAAAGTAGCCAAATGAAACTTTTACTGGATTTCCACTTACTTTATCAAATCTCATCTCCACCACACAGGACAAGTTTGCATCTGTTATAGTTTTGGAGAAAATTGTGGTCATTTCATTTATGCGCGAATGTGTTCAGATTGCTTTTCTATTGCATTTGGCACATGGTGACGATTATCTCAAGAGTGCAAAGTAGCCAAATGAAACTTTTACTGGATTTCCACTTACTTTATCAAATCTCATCTCCACCACACAGGACAAGTTTGCATCTGTTATAGTTTTGGAGAAAATTGTGGTCATTTCATTTATGCGCGAATGTGTTCAGATTGCTTTTATATTGCATTTGGCACATGGTGACGATTATCTCGAGAGTGCAAAGTAGCCAAATGAAACTTTTACTGGATTTCCACTTACTTTATCAAATCTCATCTCCACCACACAGAACAAGTTTGCATCTGTTATAGTTTTGGAGAAAATTGTGGTCATTTCATTTATGCGCGAATGTGTTCAGATTGCTTTTATATTGCATTTGGCACATGGTGACGATTATCTCGAGAGTGCAAAGTAGCCAAATGAAACTTTTACTGGATTTCCACTTACCTTATTAAATCTCATCTCCACCACACAGGACAAGTTTGCATCTGTTATAGTTTTGGAGAAAATTGTGGTCATTTCATTTATGCGCGAATGTGGTCAGATTGCTTTTCTATTGCATTTGGCAAATGGTGACGATTATTTCGAGAGTGCAAAGTAGCCAAATGAAACTTTTACTGGATGTCCACTTACTTTATTAAATCTCATCTCAACCACACAGGACAAGTTTGCATCTGTTATAGTTTTGGAGAAAATTGTGGTCATTTCATTTATGCGCGAATGTGTTCAGATTGCTTTTCTATTGCATTTGGCACATGGTGACGATTATCTCTTGAGTGCAAAGTAGCCGAATGAAACTTTAACTGGATTTCCACTTACTTTATCAAATCTCATCTCCACCACACAGGACAAGTTTAAATCTGTTATAGTTTTGGAGAAAATTGTGGTCATTTCATTTATGCGCGAATGTGTTCAGATTGCTTTTCTATTGCATTTGGCACATGGTGACGATTATCTCTTGAGTGCAAAGTAGCCAAATGAAACTTTTACTGGATTTCCACTTACTTTATCAAATCTCATCTCCACCACACAGGACAAGTTTGCATCTGTTATAGTTTTGGAGAAAATTGTGGTCATTTCATTTATGCGCGAATGTGTTCAGATTGCTTTTCTATTGCATTTGGCACATGGTGACGATTATCTCGAGAGTGCAAAGTAGCCAAATGAAACTTTTACTAAATTTCCACTTACTTTATCAAATCTCATCTCCACAACACAGGAAAAGTTTGCATCTGTTATAGTTTTGGAGAAAATTGTGGTCATTTCATTTATGCGCGAATGTGTTCAGATTGCTTTTCTATTGCATTTTGCACATGGTGACGATTATCTCTTGAGTGCAAAGTAGCCGAATTAAACTTTTACTGGATTTCCACTTACTTTATCAAATCTCATCTCCACCACACAGGACAAGTTTAAATCTGTTATAGTTTTGGAGAAAATTGTGGTCATTTCATTTATGCGCGAATGTGTTCAGATTGCTTTTCTATTGCATTTGGCACATGGTGACGATTATCTCTTGAGTGCAAAGTAGCCAAATGAAACTTTTACTGGATTTCCACTTACTTTATCAAATCTCATCTCCACCACACAGGACAAGTTTGCATCTGTTATAGTTTTGGAGAAAATTGTGGTCATTTCATTTATGTGCGAATGTGTTCAGATTGCTTTTCTATTGCATTTGGCACATGGTGACGATTATCTCGAGAGTGCAAAGTAGCCAAATGAAACTTTTACTAAATTTCCACTTACTTTATCAAATCTCATCTCCACCACACAGGAAAAGTTTGCATCTGTTATAATTTTGGGGAAAATTGTGGTCATTTCATTTATGCGCGAATGTGTTCAGATTGCTTTTCTATTGCATTTGGCACATGGTGACGATTATCTCGAGAGTGCAAAGTAGCCAAATGAAACTTTTACTGGATTTCCACTTACTTTATCAAATCTCATCTCCACCACACAGGACAAGTTTGCATCTGTTATAGTTTTGGAGAAAATTGTGGTCATTTCATGTATGCGCGAATGTGTTCAGATTGCATTTCTATTGCATTTGGCACATGGTGACGATTATCTCGAGAGTGCAAAGTAGCCAAATGAAACTTTTACTGGATTTCCACTTACTTTATCAAATCTCATCTCCACCACACAGGACAAGTTTGCATCTGTTATAGTTTTAGAGAAAATTGTGGTCATTTCAGTTATGCGCGAATGTTTTCAAATTGCTTTTATATTGCATTTGGCACATGGTGACGATTATCTCGAGAGTGCAAAGTAGCCAAATGAAACTTTTACTGGATTTCCACTTACTTTATCAAATCTCATCTCCACCACACAGGACAAGTTTGCATCTGTTATAGTTTTGGAGAAAATTGTGGTCATTTCATTTATGCGCGAATGTGTTCAGATTGCTTTTCTATTGCATTTGGCACATGGTGACGATTATCTCGAGAGTGCAAAGTAGCCAAATGAAACTTTTACTGGATTTCCACTTACTTTATCAAATCTCATCTCCACCACACAGGACAAGTTTGCATCTGTTATAGTTTTGGAGAAAATTGTGGTCATTTCATTTATGCGCGAATGTGTTCAGATTGCTTTTATATTGCATTTGGCACATGGTGACGATTATCTCGAGAGTGCAAAGTAGCCAAATGAAACTTTTACTGGATTTCCACTTACCTTATTAAATCTCATCTCCACCACACAGGACAAGTTTGCATCTGTTATAGTTTTGGAGAAAATTGTGGTCATTTCATTTATGCGCGAATGTGGTCAGATTGCTTTTCTATTGCATTTGGCAAATGGTGACGATTATTTCGAGAGTGCAAAGTAGCCAAATGAAACTTTTACTGGATGTCCACTTACTTTATTAAATCTCATCTCAACCACACAGGACAAGTTTGCATCTGTTATAGTTTTGGAGAAAATTGTGGTCATTTCATTTATGCGCGAATGTGTTCAGATTGCTTTTCTATTGCATTTGGCACATGGTGACGATTATCTCTTGAGTGCAAAGTAGCCGAATGAAACTTTTACTGGATTTCCACTTACTTTATCAAATCTCATCTCCACCACACAGGACAAGTTTAAATCTGTTATAGTTTTGGAGAAAATTGTGGTCCTTTCATTTATGCGCGAATGTGTTCAGATTGCTTTTCTATTGCATTTGGCACATGGTGACGATTATCTCTTGAGTGCAAAGTAGCCAAATGAAACTTTTACTGGATTTCCACTTACTTTATCAAATCTCATCTCCACCACACAGGACAAGTTTGCATCTGTTATAGTTTTGGAGAAAATTGTGGTCATTTCATTTATGCGCGAATGTGTTCAGATTGCTTTTCTATTGCATTTGGCACATGGTGACGATTATCTCGAGAGTGCAAAGTAGCCGAATGAAACTTTTACTGGATTTCCACTTACTTTATCAAATCTCATCTCCACCACACAGGACAAGTTTAAATCTGTTATAGTTTTGGAGAAAATTGTGGTCATTTCATTTATGCGCGAATGTGTTCAGATTGCTTTTCTATTGCATTTGGCACATGGTGACGATTATCTCTTGAGTGCAAAGTAGCCAAATGAAACTTTTACTGGATTTCCACTTACTTTATCAAATCTCATCTCCACCACACAGGACAAGTTTGCATCTGTTATAGTTTTGGAGAAAATTGTGGTCATTTCATTTATGTGCGAATGTGTTCAGATTGCTTTTCTATTGCATTTGGCACATGGTGACGGTTATCTCGAGAGTGCAAAGTAGCCAAATGAAACTTTTACTAAATTTCCACTTACTTTATCAAATCTCATCTCCACAACACAGGAAAAGTTTGCATCTGTTATAGTTTTGGAGAAAATTGTGGTCATTTCATTTATGCGCGAATGTGTTCAGATTGCTTTTCTATTGCATTTGGCACATGGTGACGATTATCTCGAGAGTGCAAAGTAGCCAAATGAAACTTTTACTGGATTTCCACTTACTTTATCAAATCTCATCTCCACCACACAGGAAAATTTGCATCTGTTATAGTTTTGGGGAAAATTGTGGTCATTTCATTTATGCGCGAATGTGTTCAGATTGCTTTTCTATTGCATTTGGCACATGGTGACGATTATCTCGAGAGTGCAAAGTAGCCAAATGAAACTTTTACTGGATTTCCACTTACTTTATCAAATCTCATCTCCACCACACAGGACAAGTTTGCATCTGTTATAGTTTTGGAGAAAATTGTGGTCATTTCATGTATGCGCGAATGTGTTCAGATTGCATTTCTATTGCATTTGGCACATGGTGACGATTATCTCGAGAGTGCAAAGTAGCCAAATGAAACTTTTACTGGATTTCCACTTACTTTATCAAATCTCATCTCCACCACACAGGACAAGTTTGCATCTGTTATAGTTTTAGAGAAAATTGTGGTCATTTCAGTTATGCGCGAATGTGTTCAAATTGCTTTTATATTGCATTTGGCACATGGTGACGATTATCTCGAGAGTGCAAAGTAGCCAAATGAAACTTTTACTGGATTTCCACTTACTTTATCAAATCTCATCTCCACCACACAGGAAAAGTTTGCATCTGTTATAGTTTTGTAGAAAATTGTGGTCATTTCATTTATGCGCGAATGTGTTCAGATTGCTTTTCTATTGCATTTGGCACATGGTGACGATTATCTCGAGAGTGCAAAGTAGCCAAATGAAACTTTTACTGGATTTCCACTTACTTTATCAAATCTCATCTCAACCACACAGGACAAGTTTGCATATGTTATAGTTTTGGAGAAAATTGTGGTCATTTCATTTATGCGCGAATGTGTTCAGATTGCATTTCTATTGCATTTGGCACATGGTGACGATTATCTCGCGAGTGCAAAGTAGCCAAATGAAACTTTTACTGGATTTCCACTTACTTTATCAAATCTCATCTCCACCACACAGAACAAGTTTGCATCTGTTATAGTTTTGGAGAAAATTGTGGTCATTTCATTTATGCGCGAATGTGTTCAGATTGCTTTTATATTGCATTTGGCACATGGTGACGATTATCTCGAGAGTGCAAAGTAGCCAAATGAAACTTTTACTGGATTTCCACTTACCTTATTAAATCTCATCTCCACCACACAGGACAAGTTTGCATCTGTTATAGTTTTGGAGAAAATTGTGGTCATTTCATTTATGCGCGAATGTGGTCAGATTGCTTTTCTATTGCATTTGGCAAATGGTGACGATTATTTCGAGAGTGCAAAGTAGCCAAATGAAACTTTTACTGGATGTCCACTTACTTTATTAAATCTCATCTCAACCACACAGGACAAGTTTGCATCTGTTATAGTTTTGGAGAAAATTGTGGTCATTTCATTTATGCGCGAATGTGTTCAGATTGCTTTTCTATTGCATTTGGCACATGGTGACGATTATCTCTTGAGTGCAAAGTAGCCGAATGAAACTTTTACTGGATTTCCACTTACTTTATCAAATCTCATCTCCACCACACAGGACAAGTTTAAATCTGTTATAGTTTTGGAGAAAATTGTGGTCATTTCATTTATGCGCGAATGTGTTCAGATTGCTTTTCTATTGCATTTGGCACATGGTGACGATTATCTCTTGAGTGCAAAGTAGCCAAATGAAACTTTTACTGGATTTCCACTTACTTTATCAAATCTCATCTCCACCACACAGGACAAGTTTGCATCTGTTATAGTTTTGGAGAAAATTGTGGTCATTTCATTTATGCGCGAATGTGTTCAGATTGCTTTTCTATTGCATTTGGCACATGGTGACGATTATCTCGAGAGTGCAAAGTAGCCAAATGAAACTTTTACTAAATTTCCACTTACTTTATCAAATCTCATCTCCACAACACAGGAAAAGTTTGCATCTGTTATAGTTTTGGAGAAAATTGTGGTCATTTCATTTATGCGCGAATGTGTTCAGATTGCTTTTCTATTGCATTTGGCACATGGTGACGATTATCTCTTGAGTGCAAAGTAGCCGAATGAAACTTTTACTGGATTTCCACTTACTTTATCAAATCTCATCTCCACCACACAGGACAAGTTTGCATCTGTTATAGTTTTGGAGAAAATTGTGGTCATTTCATTTATGCGCGAATGTGTTCAGATTGCTTTTCTATTGCATTTGGCACATGGTGACGATTATCTCGAGAGTGCAAAGTAGCCAAATGAAACTTTTACTAAATTTCCACTTACTTTATCAAATCTCATCTCCACAACACAGGAAAAGTTTGCATCTGTTATAGTTTTGGAGAAAATTGTGGTCATTTCATTTATGCGCGAATGTGTTCAGATTGCTTTTCTATTGCATTTGGCACATGGTGACGATTATCTCGAGAGTGCAAAGTAGCCAAATGAAACTTTTACTGGATTTCCACTTACTTTATCAAATCTCATCTCCACCACACAGGAAAAGTTTGCATCTGTTATAGTTTTGGAGAAAATTGTGGTCATTTCATTTATGCGCGAATGTGTTCAGATTGCTTTTATATTGCATTTGGCACATGGTGACGATTATCTCGAGAGTGCAAAGTAGCCAAATGAAACTTTTACTGGATTTCCACTTACCTTATTAAATCTCATCTCCACCACACAGGACAAGTTTGCATCTGTTATAGTTTTGGAGAAAATTGTGGTCATTTCATTTATGCGCGAATGTGGTCAGATTGCTTTTCTATTGCATTTGGCAAATGGTGACGATTATCTCGAGAGTGCAAAGTAGCCAAATGAAACTTTTACTGGATGTCCACTTACTTTATTAAATCTCATCTCCACCACACAGGACAAGTTTGCATCTGTTATAGTTTTGGAGAAAATTGTGGTCATTTCATTTATGCGCGAATGTGTTCAGATTGCTTTTCTATTGCATTTGGCACATGGTGACGATTATCTCTTGAGTGCAAAGTAGCCAAATGAAACTTTTACTGGATTTCCACTTACTTTATCAAATCTCATCTCCACCACACAGGACAAGTTTGCATCTGTTATAGTTTTGGAGAAAATTGTGGTCATTTCATGTATGCGCGAATGTGTTCAGATTGCTTTTCTATTGCATTTGGCACATGGTGACGATTATCTCGAGAGTGCAAAGTAGCCAAATGAAACTTTTACTGGATTTCCACTTACTTTATCAAAGCTCATCTCCACCACACAGGAAAAGTTTGCATCTGTTATAGTTTTGGAGAAAATTGTGGTCATTTCATTTATGCGCGAATGTGTTCAGATTGCTTTTATATTGCATTTGGCACATGGTGACGATTATCTCGAGAGTGCAAAGTAGCCAAATGAAACTTTTACTGGATTTCCACTTACCTTATTAAATCTCATCTCCACCACACAGGACAAGTTTGCATCTGTTATAGTTTTGGAGAAAATTGTGGTCATTTCATTTATGCGCGAATGTGGTCAGATTGCTTTTCTATTGCATTTGGCAAATGGTGACGATTATCTCGAGAGTGCAAAGTAGCCAAATGAAACTTTTACTGGATGTCCACTTACTTTATTAAATCTCATCTCCACCACACAGGACAAGTTTGCATCTGTTATAGTTTTGGAGAAAATTGTGGTCATTTCATTTATGCGCGAATGTGTTCAGATTGCTTTTCTATTGCATTTGGCACATGGTGACGATTATCTCGAGAGTGCAAAGTAGCCAAATGAAACTTTTACTGGATTTCCACTTACTTTATCAAATCTCATCTCCACCACACAGGACAAGTTTGCATCTGTTATAGTTTTGGAGAAAATTGTGGTCATTTCATGTATGCGCGAATGTGTTCAGATTGCTTTTCTATTGCATTTGGCACATGGTGACGATTATCTCGAGAGTGCAAAGTAGCCAAATGAAACTTTTACTGGATTTCCACTTACTTTATCAAATCTCATCTCCACCACACAGGACAAGTTTGCATCTGTTATAGTTTTAGAGAAAATTGTGGTCATTTCAGTTATGCGCGAATGTGTTCAAATTGCTTTTATATTGCATTTGGCACATGGTGACGATTATCTCGAGAGTGCAAAGTAGCCAAATGAAACTTTTACTGGATTTCCACTTACTTTATCAAATCTCATCTCCACCACACAGGAAAAGTTTGCATCTGTTATAGTTTTGGAGAAAATTGTGGTCATTTCATTTATGCGCGAATGTGTTCAGATTTCTTTTCTATTGCATTTGGCACATGGTGACGATTATCTCGAGAGTGCAAAGTAGCCAAATGAAACTTTTACTGGATTTCCACTTACTTTATCAAATCTCATCTCCACCACACAGGACAAGTTTGCATCTGTTATAGTTTTGGAGAAAATTGTGGTCATTTCATTTATGCGCGAATGTGTTCAGATTGCTTTTATATTGCATTTGGCACATGGTGACGATTATCTCGAGAGTGCAAAGTAGCCAAATGAAACTTTTACTGGATTTCCACTTACTTTATCAAATCTCATCTACACCACACAGAACAAGTTTGCATCTGTTATAGTTTTGGAGAAAATTGTGGTCATTTCATTTATGCGCGAATGTGTTCAGATTGCTTTTATATTGCATTTGGCACATGGTGACGATTATCTCGAGAGTGCAAAGTAGCCAAATGAAACTTTTACTGGATTTCCACTTACCTTATTAAATCTCATCTCCACCACACAGGACAAGTTTGCATCTGTTATAGTTTTGGAGAAAATTGTGGTCATTTCATTTATGCGCGAATGTGTTCAGATTGCTTTTATATTGCATTTGGCACATGGTGACGATTATCTCGAGAGTGCAAAGTAGCCAAATGAAACTTTTACTGGATTTCCACTTACCTTATTAAATCTCATCTCCACCACACAGGACAAGTTTGCATCTGTTATAGTTTTGGAGAAAATTGTGGTCATTTCATTTATGCGCGAATGTGGTCAGATTGCTTTTCTATTGCATTTGGCAAATGGTGACGATTATCTCGAGAGTGCAAAGTAGCCAAATGAAACTTTTACTGGATGTCCACTTACTTTATTAAATCTCATCTCCACCACACAGGACAAGTTTGCATCTGTTATAGTTTTGGAGAAAATTGTCGTCATTTCATTTATGCGCGAATGTGTTCAGATTGCTTTTCTATTGCATTTGGCACATGGTGACGATTATCTCTTGAGTGCAAAGTAGCCAAATGAAACTTTTACTGGATTTCCACTTACTTTATCAAATCTCATCTCCACCACACAGGACAAGTTTGCATCTGTTATAGTTTTGGAGAAAATTGTGGTCATTTCATGTATGCGCGAATGTGTTCAGATTGCTTTTCTATTGCATTTGGCACATGGTGACGATTATCTCGAGAGTGCAAAGTAGCCAAATGAAACTTTTACTGGATTTCCACTTACTTTATCAAATCTCATCTCCACCACACAGGAAAAGTTTGCATCTGTTATAGTTTTGGAGAAAATTGTGGTCATTTCATTTATGCGCGAATGTGTTCAGATTGCTTTTATATTGCATTTGGCACATGGTGACGATTATCTCGAGAGTGCAAAGTAGCCAAATGAAACTTTTACTGGATTTCCACTTACCTTATTAAATCTCATCTCCACCACACAGGACAAGTTTGCATCTGTTATAGTTTTGGAGAAAATTGTGGTCATTTCATTTATGCGCGAATGTGGTCAGATTGCTTTTCTATTGCATTTGGCAAATGGTGACGATTATCTCGAGAGTGCAAAGTAGCCAAATGAAACTTTTACTGGATGTCCACTTACTTTATTAAATCTCATCTCCACCACACAGGACAAGTTTGCATCTGTTATAGTTTTGGAGAAAATTGTGGTCATTTCATTTATGCGCGAATGTGTTCAGATTGCTTTTCTATTGCATTTGGCACATGGTGACGATTATCTCGAGAGTGCAAAGTAGCCAAATGAAACTTTTACTGGATTTCCACTTACTTTATCAAATCTCATCTCCACCACACAGGACAAGTTTGCATCTGTTAAAGTTTTGGAGAAAATTGTGGTCATTTCATGTATGCGCGAATGTGTTCAGATTGCTTTTCTATTGCATTTGGCACATGGTGACGATTATCTCGAGAGTGCAAAGTAGCCAAATGAAACTTTTACTGGATTTCCACTTACTTTATCAAATCTCATCTCCACCACACAGGACAAGTTTGCATCTGTTATAGTTTTAGAGAAAATTGTGGTCATTTCAGTTATGCGCGAATGTGTTCAAATTGCTTTTATATTGCATTTGGCACATGGTGACGATTATCTCGAGAGTGCAAAGTAGCCAAATGAAACTTTTACTGGATTTCCACTTACTTTATCAAATCTCATCTCCACCACACAGGAAAAGTTTGCATCTGTTATAGTTTTGCAGAAAATTGTGGTCATTTCATTTATGCGCGAATGTGTTCAGATTTCTTTTCTATTGCATTTGGCACATGGTGACGATTATCTCGAGAGTGCAAAGTAGCCAAATGAAACTTTTACTGGATTTCCACTTACTTTATCAAATCTCATCTCCACCACACAGGACAAGTTTGCATCTGTTATAGTTTTGGAGAAAATTGTGGTCATTTCATGTATGCGCGAATGTGTTCAGATTGCATTTCTATTGCATTTGGCACATGGTGACGATTATCTCGAGAGTGCAAAGTAGCCAAATGAAACTTTTACTGGATTTCCACTTACTTTATCAAATCTCATCTCCACCACACAGGACAAGTTTGCATCTGTTATAGTTTTGGAGAAAATTGTGGTCATTTCATTTATGCGCGAATGTGTTCAGATTGCATTTCTATTGCATTTGGCACATGGTGACGATTATCTCGAGAGTGCAAAGTAGCCAAATGAAACTTTTACTGGATTTCCACTTACTTTATCAAATCTCATCTCCACCACACAGGAAAAGTTTGCATCTGTTATAGTTTTGGAGAAAATTGTGGTCATTTCATTTATGCGCGAATGTGTTCAGATTGCTTTTCTATTGCATTTGGCACATGGTGACGATTATCTCGAGAGTGCAAAGTAGCCAAATGAAACTTTTACTGGATTTCCACTTACTTTATCAAATCTCATCTCCACCACACAGGAAAAGTTTGCATCTGTTATAGTTTTGGAGAAAATTGTGGTCATTTCATTTATGCGCGAATGTGTTCAGATTGCTTTTCTATTGCATTTGGCACATGGTGACGATTATCTCGAGAGTGCAAAGTAGCCAAATGAAACTTTTACTGGATTTCCACTTACTTTATCAAATCTCATCTCCACCACACAGGACAAGTTTGCATCTGTTATAGTTTTGGAGAAAATTGTGGTCATTTCATTTATGCGCGAATGTGTTCAGATTGCATTTCTATTGCATTTGGCACATGGTGACGATTATCTCGAGAGTGCAAAGTAGCCAAATGAAACTTTTACTGGATTTCCACTTACTTTATCAAATCTCATCTCCACCACACAGGAAAAGTTTGCATCTGTTATAGTTTTGGAGAAAATTGTGGTCATTTCATTTATGCGCGAATGTGTTCAGATTGATTTTCTATTGCATTTGGCACATGGTGACGATTATCTCGAGAGTGCAAAGTAGCCAAATGAAACTTTTACTGGATTTCCACTTACTTTATCAAATCTCATCTCCACCACACAGGACAAGTTTGCATCTGTTATAGTTTTGGTGAAAATTGTGGTCATTTCATTTATGCGCGAATGTGTTCAGATTGCTTTTATATTGCATTTGGCACATGGTGACGATTATCTCGAGAGTGCAAAGTAGCCAAATGAAACTTTTACTGGATTTCCACTTACTTTATCAAATCTCATCTCCACCACACAGGAAAAGTTTGCATCTGTTATAGTTTTGGGGAAAATTGTGGTCATTTCATTTATGCGCGAATGTGTTCAGATTGCTTTTCTATTGCATTTGGCACATGGTGACGATTATCTCGAGAGTGCAAAGTAGCCAAATGAAACTTTTACTGGATTTCCACTTACTTTATCAAATCTCATCTCCACCACACAGGACAAGTTTGCATCTGTTATAGTTTTGGAGAAAATTGTGGTCATTTCATGTATGCGCGAATGTGTTCAGATTGCATTTCTATTGCATTTGGCACATGGTGACGATTATCTCGAGAGTGCAAAGTAGCCAAATGAAACTTTTACTGGATTTCCACTTACTTTATCAAATCTCATCTCCACCACACAGGACAAGTTTGCATCTGTTATAGTTTTAGAGAAAATTGTGGTCATTTCAGTTATGCGCGAATGTGTTCAAATTGCTTTTATATTGCATTTGGCACATGGTGACGATTATCTCGAGAGTGCAAAGTAGCCAAATGAAACTTTTACTGGATTTCCACTTACTTTATCAAATCTCATCTCCACCACACAGGAAAAGTTTGCATCTGTTATAGTTTTGTAGAAAATTGTGGTCATTTCATTTATGCGCGAATGTGTTCAGATTGCTTTTCTATTGCATTTGGCACATGGTGACGATTATCTCGAGAGTGCAAAGTAGCCAAATGAAACTTTTACTGGATTTCCACTTACTTTATCAAATCTCATCTCAACCACACAGGACAAGTTTGCATATGTTATAGTTTTGGAGAAAATTGTGGTCATTTCATTTATGCGCGAATGTGTTCAGATTGCATTTCTATTGCATTTGGCACATGGTGACGATTATCTCGCGAGTGCAAAGTAGCCAAATGAAACTTTTACTGGATTTCCACTTACTTTATCAAATCTCATCTCCACCACACAGAACAAGTTTGCATCTGTTATAGTTTTGGAGAAAATTGTGGTCATTTCATTTATGCGCGAATGTGTTCAGATTGCTTTTATATTGCATTTGGCACATGGTGACGATTATCTCGAGAGTGCAAAGTAGCCAAATGAAACTTTTACTGGATTTCCACTTACCTTATTAAATCTCATCTCCACCACACAGGACAAGTTTGCATCTGTTATAGTTTTGGAGAAAATTGTGGTCATTTCATTTATGCGCGAATGTGGTCAGATTGCTTTTCTATTGCATTTGGCAAATGGTGACGATTATTTCGAGAGTGCAAAGTAGCCAAATGAAACTTTTACTGGATGTCCACTTACTTTATTAAATCTCATCTCAACCACACAGGACAAGTTTGCATCTGTTATAGTTTTGGAGAAAATTGTGGTCATTTCATTTATGCGCGAATGTGTTCAGATTGCTTTTCTATTGCATTTGGCACATGGTGACGATTATCTCTTGAGTGCAAAGTAGCCGAATGAAACTTTTACTGGATTTCCACTTACTTTATCAAATCTCATCTCCACCACACAGGACAAGTTTAAATCTGTTATAGTTTTGGAGAAAATTGTGGTCATTTCATTTATGCGCGAATGTGTTCAGATTGCTTTTCTATTGCATTTGGCACATGGTGACGATTATCTCTTGAGTGCAAAGTAGCCAAATGAAACTTTTACTGGATTTCCACTTACTTTATCAAATCTCATCTCCACCACACAGGACAAGTTTGCATCTGTTATAGTTTTGGAGAAAATTGTGGTCATTTCATTTATGCGCGAATGTGTTCAGATTGCTTTTCTATTGCATTTGGCACATGGTGACGATTATCTCGAGAGTGCAAAGTAGCCAAATGAAACTTTTACTAAATTTCCACTTACTTTATCAAATCTCATCTCCACAACACAGGAAAAGTTTGCATCTGTTATAGTTTTGGAGAAAATTGTGGTCATTTCATTTATGCGCGAATGTGTTCAGATTGCTTTTCTATTGCATTTGGCACATGGTGACGATTATCTCTTGAGTGCAAAGTAGCCGAATGAAACTTTTACTGGATTTCCACTTACTTTATCAAATCTCATCTCCACCACACAGGACAAGTTTAAATCTGTTATAGTTTTGGAGAAAATTGTGGTCATTTCATTTATGCGCGAATGTGTTCAGATTGCTTTTCTATTGCATTTGGCACATGGTGACGATTATCTCTTGAGTGCAAAGTAGCCAAATGAAACTTTTACTGGATTTCCACTTACTTTATCAAATCTCATCTCCACCACACAGGACAAGTTTGCATCTGTTATAGTTTTGGAGAAAATTGTGGTCATTTCATTTATGCGCGAATGTGTTCAGATTGCTTTTCTATTGCATTTGGCACATGGTGACGATTATCTCGAGAGTGCAAAGTAGCCAAATGAAACTTTTACTAAATTTCCACTTACTTTATCAAATCTCATCTCCACAACACAGGAAAAGTTTGCATCTGTTATAGTTTTGGAGAAAATTGTGGTCATTTCATTTATGCGCGAATGTGTTCAGATTGCTTTTCTATTGCATTTGGCACATGGTGACGATTATCTCGAGAGTGCAAAGTAGCCAAATGAAACTTTTACTGGATTTCCACTTACTTTATCAAATCTCATCTCCACCACACAGGAAAAGTTTGCATCTGTTATAGTTTTGGAGAAAATTGTGGTCATTTCATTTATGCGCGAATGTGTTCAGATTGCTTTTCTATTGCATTTGGCACATGGTGATGATTATCTCGAGAGTGCAAAGTAGCCAAATGAAACTTTTACTGGATTTCCACTTACTTTATCAAATCTCATCTCCACCACACAGGACAAGTTTGCATCTGTTATAGTTTTAGAGAAAATTGTGGTCATTTCAGTTATGCGCGAATGTGTTCAAATTGCTTTTATATTGAATTTGGCACATGGTGACGATTATCTCGAGAGTGCAAAGTAGCCAAATGAAACTTTTACTGGATTTCCACTTACTTTATCAAATCTCATCTCCACCACACAGGAAAAGTTTGCATCTGTTATAGTTTTGGAGAAAATTGTGGTCATTTCATTTATGCGCGAATGTGTTCAGATTGCTTTTCTATTGCATTTGGCACATGGTGACGATTATCTCGAGAGTGCAAAGTAGCCAAATGAAACTTTTACTGGATTTCCACTTACTTTATCAAATCTCATCTCCACCACACAGGACAAGTTTGCATCTGTTAAAGTTTTGGAGAAAATTGTGGTCATTTCATGTATGCGCGAATGTGTTCAGATTGCTTTTCTATTGCATTTGGCACATGGTGACGATTATCTCGAGAGTGCAAAGTAGCCAAATGAAACTTTTACTGGATTTCCACTTACTTTATCAAATCTCATCTCCACCACACAGGACAAGTTTGCATCTGTTATAGTTTTAGAGAAAATTGTGGTCATTTCAGTTATGCGCGAATGTGTTCAAATTGCTTTTATATTGCATTTGGCACATGGTGACGATTATCTCGAGAGTGCAAAGTAGCCAAATGAAACTTTTACTGGATTTCCACTTACTTTATCAAATCTCATCTCCACCACACAGGAAAAGTTTGCATCTGTTATAGTTTTGGAGAAAATTGTGGTCATTTCATTTATGCGCGAATGTGTTCAGATTTCTTTTCTATTGCATTTGGCACATGGTGACGATTATCTCGAGAGTGCAAAGTAGCCAAATGAAACTTTTACTGGATTTCCACTTACTTTATCAAATCTCATCTCCACCACACAGGACAAGTTTGCATCTGTTATAGTTTTGGAGAAAATTGTGGTCATTTCATGTATGCGCGAATGTGTTCAGATTGCATTTCTATTGCATTTGGCACATGGTGACGATTATCTCGAGAGTGCAAAGTAGCCAAATGAAACTTTTACTGGATTTCCACTTACTTTATCAAATCTCATCTCCACCACACAGGACAAGTTTGCATCTGTTATAGTTTTGGAGAAAATTGTGGTCATTTCATTTATGCGCGAATGTGTTCAGATTGCATTTCTATTGCATTTGGCACATGGTGACGATTATCTCGAGAGTGCAAAGTAGCCAAATGAAACTTTTACTGGATTTCCACTTACTTTATCAAATCTCATCTCCACCACACAGGAAAAGTTTGCATCTGTTATAGTTTTGGAGAAAATTGTGGTCATTTCATTTATGCGCGAATGTGTTCAGATTGCTTTTCTATTGCATTTGGCACATGGTGACGATTATCTCGAGAGTGCAAAGTAGCCAAATGAAACTTTTACTGGATTTCCACTTACTTTATCAAATCTCATCTCCACCACACAGGAAAAGTTTGCATCTGTTATAGTTTTGGAGAAAATTGTGGTCATTTCATTTATGCGCGAATGTGTTCAGATTGCTTTTCTATTGCATTTGGCACATGGTGACGATTATCTCGAGAGTGCAAAGTAGCCAAATGAAACTTTTACTGGATTTCCACTTACTTTATCAAATCTCATCTCCACCACACAGGACAAGTTTGCATCTGTTATAGTTTTGGAGAAAATTGTGGTCATTTCATTTATGCGCGAATGTGTTCAGATTGCATTTCTATTGCATTTGGCACATGGTGACGATTATCTCGAGAGTGCAAAGTAGCCAAATGAAACTTTTACTGGATTTCCACTTACTTTATCAAATCTCATCTCCACCACACAGGAAAAGTTTGCATCTGTTATAGTTTTGGAGAAAATTGTGGTCATTTCATTTATGCGCGAATGTGTTCAGATTGATTTTCTATTGCATTTGGCACATGGTGACGATTATCTCGAGAGTGCAAAGTAGCCAAATGAAACTTTTACTGGATTTCCACTTACTTTATCAAATCTCATCTCCACCACACAGGACAAGTTTGCATCTGTTATAGTTTTGGTGAAAATTGTGGTCATTTCATTTATGCGCGAATGTGTTCAGATTGCTTTTATATTGCATTTGGCACATGGTGACGATTATCTCGAGAGTGCAAAGTAGCCAAATGAAACTTTTACTGGATTTCCACTTACTTTATCAAATCTCATCTCCACCACACAGGAAAAGTTTGCATCTGTTATAGTTTTGGGGAAAATTGTGGTCATTTCATTTATGCGCGAATGTGTTCAGATTGCTTTTCTATTGCATTTGGCACATGGTGACGATTATCTCGAGAGTGCAAAGTAGCCAAATGAAACTTTTACTGGATTTCCACTTACTTTATCAAATCTCATCTCCACCACACAGGACAAGTTTGCATCTGTTATAGTTTTGGAGAAAATTGTGGTCATTTCATGTATGCGCGAATGTGTTCAGATTGCATTTCTATTGCATTTGGCACATGGTGACGATTATCTCGAGAGTGCAAAGTAGCCAAATGAAACTTTTACTGGATTTCCACTTACTTTATCAAATCTCATCTCCACCACACAGGACAAGTTTGCATCTGTTATAGTTTTAGAGAAAATTGTGGTCATTTCAGTTATGCGCGAATGTGTTCAAATTGCTTTTATATTGCATTTGGCACATGGTGACGATTATCTCGAGAGTGCAAAGTAGCCAAATGAAACTTTTACTGGATTTCCACTTACTTTATCAAATCTCATCTCCACCACACAGGAAAAGTTTGCATCTGTTATAGTTTTGTAGAAAATTGTGGTCATTTCATTTATGCGCGAATGTGTTCAGATTGCTTTTCTATTGCATTTGGCACATGGTGACGATTATCTCGAGAGTGCAAAGTAGCCAAATGAAACTTTTACTGGATTTCCACTTACTTTATCAAATCTCATCTCAACCACACAGGACAAGTTTGCATATGTTATAGTTTTGGAGAAAATTGTGGTCATTTCATTTATGCGCGAATGTGTTCAGATTGCATTTCTATTGCATTTGGCACATGGTGACGATTATCTCGCGAGTGCAAAGTAGCCAAATGAAACTTTTACTGGATTTCCACTTACTTTATCAAATCTCATCTCCACCACACAGAACAAGTTTGCATCTGTTATAGTTTTGGAGAAAATTGTGGTCATTTCATTTATGCGCGAATGTGTTCAGATTGCTTTTATATTGCATTTGGCACATGGTGACGATTATCTCGAGAGTGCAAAGTAGCCAAATGAAACTTTTACTGGATTTCCACTTACCTTATTAAATCTCATCTCCACCACACAGGACAAGTTTGCATCTGTTATAGTTTTGGAGAAAATTGTGGTCATTTCATTTATGCGCGAATGTGGTCAGATTGCTTTTCTATTGCATTTGGCAAATGGTGACGATTATTTCGAGAGTGCAAAGTAGCCAAATGAAACTTTTACTGGATGTCCACTTACTTTATTAAATCTCATCTCAACCACACAGGACAAGTTTGCATCTGTTATAGTTTTGGAGAAAATTGTGGTCATTTCATTTATGCGCGAATGTGTTCAGATTGCTTTTCTATTGCATTTGGCACATGGTGACGATTATCTCTTGAGTGCAAAGTAGCCGAATGAAACTTTTACTGGATTTCCACTTACTTTATCAAATCTCATCTCCACCACACAGGACAAGTTTAAATCTGTTATAGTTTTGGAGAAAATTGTGGTCATTTCATTTATGCGCGAATGTGTTCAGATTGCTTTTCTATTGCATTTGGCACATGGTGACGATTATCTCTTGAGTGCAAAGTAGCCAAATGAAACTTTTACTGGATTTCCACTTACTTTATCAAATCTCATCTCCACCACACAGGACAAGTTTGCATCTGTTATAGTTTTGGAGAAAATTGTGGTCATTTCATTTATGCGCGAATGTGTTCAGATTGCTTTTCTATTGCATTTGGCACATGGTGACGATTATCTCGAGAGTGCAAAGTAGCCAAATGAAACTTTTACTAAATTTCCACTTACTTTATCAAATCTCATCTCCACAACACAGGAAAAGTTTGCATCTGTTATAGTTTTGGAGAAAATTGTGGTCATTTCATTTATGCGCGAATGTGTTCAGATTGCTTTTCTATTGCATTTGGCACATGGTGACGATTATCTCTTGAGTGCAAAGTAGCCGAATGAAACTTTTACTGGATTTCCACTTACTTTATCAAATCTCATCTCCACCACACAGGACAAGTTTAAATCTGTTATAGTTTTGGAGAAAATTGTGGTCATTTCATTTATGCGCGAATGTGTTCAGATTGCTTTTCTATTGCATTTGGCACATGGTGACGATTATCTCTTGAGTGCAAAGTAGCCAAATGAAACTTTTACTGGATTTCCACTTACTTTATCAAATCTCATCTCCACCACACAGGACAAGTTTGCATCTGTTATAGTTTTGGAGAAAATTGTGGTCATTTCATTTATGCGCGAATGTGTTCAGATTGCTTTTCTATTGCATTTGGCACATGGTGACGATTATCTCGAGAGTGCAAAGTAGCCAAATGAAACTTTTACTAAATTTCCACTTACTTTATCAAATCTCATCTCCACAACACAGGAAAAGTTTGCATCTGTTATAGTTTTGGAGAAAATTGTGGTCATTTCATTTATGCGCGAATGTGTTCAGATTGCTTTTCTATTGCATTTGGCACATGGTGACGATTATCTCGAGAGTGCAAAGTAGCCAAATGAAACTTTTACTGGATTTCCACTTACTTTATCAAATCTCATCTCCACCACACAGGAAAAGTTTGCATCTGTTATAGTTTTGGAGAAAATTGTGGTCATTTCATTTATGCGCGAATGTGTTCAGATTGCTTTTCTATTGCATTTGGCACATGGTGATGATTATCTCGAGAGTGCAAAGTAGCCAAATGAAACTTTTACTGGATTTCCACTTACTTTATCAAATCTCATCTCCACCACACAGGACAAGTTTGCATCTGTTATAGTTTTAGAGAAAATTGTGGTCATTTCAGTTATGCGCGAATGTGTTCAAATTGCTTTTATATTGAATTTGGCACATGGTGACGATTATCTCGAGAGTGCAAAGTAGCCAAATGAAACTTTTACTGGATTTCCACTTACTTTATCAAATCTCATCTCCACCACACAGGAAAAGTTTGCATCTGTTATAGTTTTGGAGAAAATTGTGGTCATTTCATTTATGCGCGAATGTGTTCAGATTGCTTTTCTATTGCATTTGGCACATGGTGACGATTATCTCGAGAGTGCAAAGTAGCCAAATGAAACTTTTACTGGATTTCCACTTACTTTATCAAATCTCATCTCCACCACACAGGACAAGTTTGCATCTGTTATAGTTTTGGAGAAAATTGTGGTCATTTCATTTATGCGCGAATGTGTTCAGATTGCATTTCTATTGCATTTGGCACATGGTGACGATTATCTCGAGAGTGCAAAGTAGCCAAATGAAACTTTTACTGGATTTCCACTTACTTTATCAAATCTCATCTCCACCACACAGGAAAAGTTTGCATCTGTTATAGTTTTGGAGAAAATTGTGGTCATTTCATTTATGCGCGAATGTGTTCAGATTGATTTTCTATTGCATTTGGCACATGGTGACGATTATCTCGAGAGTGCAAAGTAGCCAAATGAAACTTTTACTGGATTTCCACTTACTTTATCAAATCTCATCTCCACCACACAGGAAAAGTTTGCATCTGTTATAGTTTTGGAGAAAATTGTGGTCATTTCATTTATGCGCGAATGTGTTCAGATTGCTTTTCTATTGCATTTGGCACATGGTGACGATTATCTCGAGAGTGCAAAGTAGCCAAATGAAACTTTTACTGGATTTCCACTTACTTTATCAAATCTCATCTCCACCACACAGGACAAGTTTGCATCTGTTATAGTTTTGGAGAAAATTGTGGTCATTTCATTTATGCGCGAATGTGTTCAGATTGCATTTCTATTGCATTTGGCACATGGTGACGATTATCTCGAGAGTGCAAAGTAGCCAAATGAAACTTTTACTGGATTTCCACTTACTTTATCAAATCTCATCTCCACCACACAGGAAAAGTTTGCATCTGTTATAGTTTTGGAGAAAATTGTGGTCATTTCATTTATGCGCGAATGTGTTCAGATTGATTTTCTATTGCATTTGGCACATGGTGACGATTATCTCGAGAGTGCAAAGTAGCCAAATGAAACTTTTACTGGATTTCCACTTACTTTATCAAATCTCATCTCCACCACACAGGACAAGTTTGCATCTGTTATAGTTTTGGTGAAAATTGTGGTCATTTCATTTATGCGCGAATGTGTTCAGATTGCTTTTATATTGCATTTGGCACATGGTGACGATTATCTCGAGAGTGCAAAGTAGCCAAATGAAACTTTTACTGGATTTCCACTTACTTTATCAAATCTCATCTCCACCACACAGAACAAGTTTGCATCTGTTATAGTTTTGGAGAAAATTGTGGTCATTTCATTTATGCGCGAATGTGTTCAGATTGCTTTTATATTGCATTTGGCACATGGTGACGATTATCTCGAGAGTGCAAAGTAGCCAAATGAAACTTTTACTGGATTTCCACTTACCTTATTAAATCTCATCTCCACCACACAGGACAAGTTTGCATCTGTTATAGTTTTGGAGAAAATTGTGGTCATTTCATTTATGCGCGAATGTGGTCAGATTGCTTTTCTATTGCATTTGGCAAATGGTGACGATTATCTCGAGAGTGCAAAGTAGCCAAATGAAACTTTTACTGGATGTCCACTTACTTTATTAAATCTCATCTCCACCACACAGGACAAGTTTGCATCTGTTATAGTTTTGGAGAAAATTGTGGTCATTTCATTTATGCGCGAATGTGTTCAGATTGCTTTTCTATTGCATTTGGCACATGGTGACGATTATCTCTTGAGTGCAAAGTAGCCAAATGAAACTTTTACTGGATTTCCACTTACTTTATCAAATCTCATCTCCACCACACAGGACAAGTTTGCATCTGTTATAGTTTTGGAGAAAATTGTGGTCATTTCATGTATGCGCGAATGTGTTCAGATTGCTTTTCTATTGCATTTGGCACATGGTGACGATTATCTCGAGAGTGCAAAGTAGCCAAATGAAACTTTTACTGGATTTCCACTTACTTTATCAAATCTCATCTCCACCACACAGGAAAAGTTTGCATCTGTTATAGTTTTGGAGAAAATTGTGGTCATTTCATTTATGCGCGAATGTGTTCAGATTGCTTTTATATTGCATTTGGCACATGGTGACGATTATCTCGAGAGTGCAAAGTAGCCAAATGAAACTTTTACTGGATTTCCACTTACCTTATTAAATCTCATCTCCACCACACAGGACAAGTTTGCATCTGTTATAGTTTTGGAGAAAATTGTGGTCATTTCATTTATGCGCGAATGTGGTCAGATTGCTTTTCTATTGCATTTGGCAAATGGTGACGATTATCTCGAGAGTGCAAAGTAGCCAAATGAAACTTTTACTGGATGTCCACTTACTTTATTAAATCTCATCTCCACCACACAGGACAAGTTTGCATCTATTATAGTTTTGGAGAAAATTGTGGTCATTTCATTTATGCGCGAATGTGTTCAGATTGCTTTTCTATTGCATTTGGCACATGGTGACGATTATCTCGAGAGTGCAAAGTAGCCAAATGAAACTTTTACTGGATTTCCACTTACTTTATCAAATCTCATCTCCACCACACAGGACAAGTTTGCATCTGTTATAGTTTTGGAGAAAATTGTGGTCATTTCATGTATGCGCGAATGTGTTCAGATTGCTTTTCTATTGCATTTGGCACATGGTGACGATTATCTCGAGAGTGCAAAGTAGCCAAATGAGACTTTTACTGGATTTCCACTTACTTTATCAAATCTCATCTCCACCACACAGGACAAGTTTGCATCTGTTATAGTTTTAGAGAAAATTGTGGTCATTTCAGTTATGCGCGAATGTGTTCAAATTGCTTTTATATTGCATTTGGCACATGGTGACGATTATCTCGAGAGTGCAAAGTAGCCAAATGAAACTTTTACTGGATTTCCACTTACTTTATCAAATCTCATCTCCACCACACAGGAAAAGTTTGCATCTGTTATAGTTTTGGAGAAAATTGTGGTCATTTCATTTATGCGCGAATGTGTTCAGATTTCTTTTCTATTGCATTTGGCACATGGTGACGATTATCTCGAGAGTGCAAAGTAGCCAAATGAAACTTTTACTGGATTTCCACTTACTTTATCAAATCTCATCTCCACCACACAGGACAAGTTTGCATCTGTTATAGTTTTGGAGAAAATTGTGGTCATTTCATTTATGCGCGAATGTGTTCAGATTGCTTTTATATTGCATTTGGCACATGGTGACGATTATCTCGAGAGTGCAAAGTAGCCAAATGAAACTTTTACTGGATTTCCACTTACTTTATCAAATCTCATCTACACCACACAGAACAAGTTTGCATCTGTTATAGTTTTGGAGAAAATTGTGGTCATTTCATTTATGCGCGAATGTGTTCAGATTGCTTTTATATTGCATTTGGCACATGGTGACGATTATCTCGAGAGTGCAAAGTAGCCAAATGAAACTTTTACTGGATTTCCACTTACCTTATTAAATCTCATCTCCACCACACAGGACAAGTTTGCATCTGTTATAGTTTTGGAGAAAATTGTGGTCATTTCATTTATGCGCGAATGTGTTCAGATTGCTTTTATATTGCATTTGGCACATGGTGACGATTATCTCGAGAGTGCAAAGTAGCCAAATGAAACTTTTACTGGATTTCCACTTACCTTATTAAATCTCATCTCCACCACACAGGACAAGTTTGCATCTGTTATAGTTTTGGAGAAAATTGTGGTCATTTCATTTATGCGCGAATGTGGTCAGATTGCTTTTCTATTGCATTTGGCAAATGGTGACGATTATCTCGAGAGTGCAAAGTAGCCAAATGAAACTTTTACTGGATGTCCACTTACTTTATTAAATCTCATCTCCACCACACAGGACAAGTTTGCATCTGTTATAGTTTTGGAGAAAATTGTGGTCATTTCATGTATGCGCGAATGTGTTCAGATTGCTTTTCTATTGCATTTGGCACATGGTGACGATTATCTCGAGAGTGCAAAGTAGCCAAATGAAACTTTTACTGGATTTCCACTTACTTTATCAAATCTCATCTCCACCACACAGGACAAGTTTGCATCTGTTATAGTTTTGGAGAAAATTGTGGTCATTTCATGTATGCGCGAATGTGTTCAGATTGCTTTTCTATTGCATTTGGCACATGGTGACGATTATCTCGAGAGTGCAAAGTAGCCAAATGAAACTTTTACTGGATTTCCACTTACTTTATCAAATCTCATCTCCACCACACAGGAAAAGTTTGCATCTGTTATAGTTTTGGAGAAAATTGTGGTCATTTCATTTATGCGCGAATGTGTTCAGATTGCTTTTATATTGCATTTGGCACATGGTGACGATTATCTCGAGAGTGCAAAGTAGCCAAATGAAACTTTTACTGGATTTCCACTTACCTTATTAAATCTCATCTCCACCACACAGGACAAGTTTGCATCTGTTATAGTTTTGGAGAAAATTGTGGTCATTTCATTTATGCGCGAATGTGGTCAGATTGCTTTCTATTGCATTTGGCAAATGGTGACGATTATCTCGAGAGTGCAAAGTAGCCAAATGAAACTTTTACTGGATGTCCACTTACTTTATTAAATCTCATCTCCACCACACAGGACAAGTTTGCATCTGTTATAGTTTTGGAGAAAATTGTGGTCATTTCATTTATGCGCGAATGTGTTCAGATTGCTTTTCTATTGCATTTGGCACATGGTGACGATTATCTCGAGAGTGCAAAGTAGCCAAATGAAACTTTTACTGGATTTCCACTTACTTTATCAAATCTCATCTCCACCACACAGGACAAGTTTGCATCTGTTATAGTTTTGGAGAAAATTGTGGTCATTTCATGTATGCGCGAATGTGTTCAGATTGCTTTTCTATTGCATTTGGCACATGGTGACGATTATCTCGAGAGTGCAAAGTAGCCAAATGAAACTTTTACTGGATTTCCACTTACTTTATCAAATCTCATCTCCACCACACAGGACAAGTTTGCATCTGTTATAGTTTTAGAGAAAATTGTGGTCATTTCAGTTATGCGCGAATGTGTTCAAATTGCTTTTATATTGCATTTGGCACATGGTGACGATTATCTCGAGAGTGCAAAGTAGCCAAATGAAACTTTTACTGGATTTCCACTTACTTTATCAAATCTCATCTCCACCACACAGGAAAAGTTTGCATCTGTTATAGTTTTGGAGAAAATTGTGGTCATTTCATTTATGCGCGAATGTGTTCAGATTTCTTTTCTATTGCATTTGGCACATGGTGACGATTATCTCGAGAGTGCAAAGTAGCCAAATGAAACTTTTACTGGATTTCCACTTACTTTATCAAATCTCATCTCCACCACACAGGACAAGTTTGCATCTGTTATAGTTTTGGAGAAAATTGTGGTCATTTCATTTATGCGCGAATGTGTTCAGATTGCATTTCTATTGCATTTGGCACATGGTGACGATTATCTCGAGAGTGCAAAGTAGCCAAATGAAACTTTTACTGGATTTCCACTTACTTTATCAAATCTCATCTCCACCACACAGGACAAGTTTGCATCTGTTATAGTTTTGGAGAAAATTGTGGTCATTTCATTTATGCGCGAATGTGTTCAGATTGCATTTCTATTGCATTTGGCACATGGTGACGATTATCTCGAGAGTGCAAAGTAGCCAAATGAAACTTTTACTGGATTTCCACTTACTTTATCAAATCTCATCTCCACCACACAGGAAAAGTTTGCATCTGTTATAGTTTTGGAGAAAATTGTGGTCATTTCATTTATGCGCGAATGTGTTCAGATTGATTTTCTATTGCATTTGGCACATGGTGACGATTATCTCGAGAGTGCAAAGTAGCCAAATGAAACTTTTACTGGATTTCCACTTACTTTATCAAATCTCATCTCCACCACACAGGAAAAGTTTGCATCTGTTATAGTTTTGGAGAAAATTGTGGTCATTTCATTTATGCGCGAATGTGTTCAGATTGCTTTTCTATTGCATTTGGCACATGGTGACGATTATCTCGAGAGTGCAAAGTAGCCAAATGAAACTTTTACTGGATTTCCACTTACTTTATCAAATCTCATCTCCACCACACAGGACAAGTTTGCATCTGTTATAGTTTTGGAGAAAATTGTGGTCATTTCATTTATGCGCGAATGTGTTCAGATTGCATTTCTATTGCATTTGGCACATGGTGACGATTATCTCGAGAGTGCAAAGTAGCCAAATGAAACTTTTACTGGATTTCCACTTACTTTATCAAATCTCATCTCCACCACACAGGAAAAGTTTGCATCTGTTATAGTTTTGGAGAAAATTGTGGTCATTTCATTTATGCGCGAATGTGTTCAGATTGATTTTCTATTGCATTTGGCACATGGTGACGATTATCTCGAGAGTGCAAAGTAGCCAAATGAAACTTTTACTGGATTTCCACTTACTTTATCAAATCTCATCTCCACCACACAGGACAAGTTTGCATCTGTTATAGTTTTGGTGAAAATTGTGGTCATTTCATTTATGCGCGAATGTGTTCAGATTGCTTTTATATTGCATTTGGCACATGGTGACGATTATCTCGAGAGTGCAAAGTAGCCAAATGAAACTTTTACTGGATTTCCACTTACTTTATCAAATCTCATCTCCACCACACAGGAAAAGTTTGCATCTGTTATAGTTTTGGGGAAAATTGTGGTCATTTCATTTATGCGCGAATGTGTTCAGATTGCTTTTCTATTGCATTTGGCACATGGTGACGATTATCTCGAGAGTGCAAAGTAGCCAAATGAAACTTTTACTGGATTTCCACTTACTTTATCAAATCTCATCTCCACCACACAGGACAAGTTTGCATCTGTTATAGTTTTGGAGAAAATTGTGGTCATTTCATGTATGCGCGAATGTGTTCAGATTGCATTTCTATTGCATTTGGCACATGGTGACGATTATCTCGAGAGTGCAAAGTAGCCAAATGAAACTTTTACTGGATTTCCACTTACTTTATCAAATCTCATCTCCACCACACAGGACAAGTTTGCATCTGTTATAGTTTTAGAGAAAATTGTGGTCATTTCAGTTATGCGCGAATGTGTTCAAATTGCTTTTATATTGCATTTGGCACATGGTGACGATTATCTCGAGAGTGCAAAGTAGCCAAATGAAACTTTTACTGGATTTCCACTTACTTTATCAAATCTCATCTCCACCACACAGGAAAAGTTTGCATCTGTTATAGTTTTGTAGAAAATTGTGGTCATTTCATTTATGCGCGAATGTGTTCAGATTGCTTTTCTATTGCATTTGGCACATGGTGACGATTATCTCGAGAGTGCAAAGTAGCCAAATGAAACTTTTACTGGATTTCCACTTACTTTATCAAATCTCATCTCAACCACACAGGACAAGTTTGCATATGTTATAGTTTTGGAGAAAATTGTGGTCATTTCATTTATGCGCGAATGTGTTCAGATTGCATTTCTATTGCATTTGGCACATGGTGACGATTATCTCGCGAGTGCAAAGTAGCCAAATGAAACTTTTACTGGATTTCCACTTACTTTATCAAATCTCATCTCCACCACACAGAACAAGTTTGCATCTGTTATAGTTTTGGAGAAAATTGTGGTCATTTCATTTATGCGCGAATGTGTTCAGATTGCTTTTATATTGCATTTGGCACATGGTGACGATTATCTCGAGAGTGCAAAGTAGCCAAATGAAACTTTTACTGGATTTCCACTTACCTTATTAAATCTCATCTCCACCACACAGGACAAGTTTGCATCTGTTATAGTTTTGGAGAAAATTGTGGTCATTTCATTTATGCGCGAATGTGGTCAGATTGCTTTTCTATTGCATTTGGCAAATGGTGACGATTATTTCGAGAGTGCAAAGTAGCCAAATGAAACTTTTACTGGATGTCCACTTACTTTATTAAATCTCATCTCAACCACACAGGACAAGTTTGCATCTGTTATAGTTTTAGAGAAAATTGTGGTCATTTCATTTATGCGCGAATGTGTTCAGATTGCTTTTCTATTGCATTTGGCACATGGTGACGATTATCTCGAGAGTGCAAAGTAGCCAAATGAAACTTTTACTGGATTTCCACTTACTTTATCAAATCTCATCTCCACCACACAGGACAAGTTTGCATCTGTTATAGTTTTGGAGAAAATTGTGGTCATTTCATTTATGCGCGAATGTGTTCAGATTGCATTTCTATTGCATTTGGCACATGGTGACGATTATCTCGAGAGTGCAAAGTAGCCAAATGAAACTTTTACTGGATTTCCACTTACTTTATCAAATCTCATCTCCACCACACAGGAAAAGTTTGCATCTGTTATAGTTTTGGAGAAAATTGTGGTCATTTCATTTATGCGCGAATGTGTTCAGATTGATTTTCTATTGCATTTGGCACATGGTGACGATTATCTCGAGAGTGCAAAGTAGCCAAATGAAACTTTTACTGGATTTCCACTTACTTTATCAAATCTCATCTCCACCACACAGGACAAGTTTGCATCTGTTATAGTTTTGGAGAAAATTGTGGTCATTTCATTTATGCGCGAATGTGTTCAGATTGCATTTCTATTGCATTTGGCACATGGTGACGATTATCTCGAGAGTGCAAAGTAGCCAAATGAAACTTTTACTGGATTTCCACTTACTTTATCAAATCTCATCTCCACCACACAGGACAAGTTTGCATCTGTTATAGTTTTGGAGAAAATTGTGGTCATTTCATTTATGCGCGAATGTGTTCAGATTGCATTTCTATTTCATTTGGCACATGGTGACGATTATCTCGAGAGTGCAAAGTAGCCAAATGAAACTTTTACTGGATTTCCACTTACTTTATCAAATCTCATCTCCACCACACAGGAAAAGTTTGCATCTGTTATAGTTTTGGAGAAAATTGTGGTCATTTCATTTATGCGCGAATGTGTTCAGATTGATTTTCTATTGCATTTGGCACATGGTGACGATTATCTCGAGAGTGCAAAGTAGCCAAATGAAACTTTTACTGGATTTCCACTTACTTTATCAAATCTCATCTCCACCACACAGGAAAAGTTTGCATCTGTTATAGTTTTGGAGAAAATTGTGGTCATTTCATTTATGCGCGAATGTGTTCAGATTGCTTTTCTATTGCATTTGGCACATGGTGACGATTATCTCGAGAGTGCAAAGTAGCCAAATGAAACTTTTACTGGATTTCCACTTACTTTATCAAATCTCATCTCCACCACACAGGACAAGTTTGCATCTGTTATAGTTTTGGAGAAAATTGTGGTCATTTCATTTATGCGCGAATGTGTTCAGATTGCATTTCTATTGCATTTGGCACATGGTGACGATTATCTCGAGAGTGCAAAGTAGCCAAATGAAACTTTTACTGGATTTCCACTTACTTTATCAAATCTCATCTCCACCACACAGGAAAAGTTTGCATCTGTTATAGTTTTGGAGAAAATTGTGGTCATTTCATTTATGCGCGAATGTGTTCAGATTGATTTTCTATTGCATTTGGCACATGGTGACGATTATCTCGAGAGTGCAAAGTAGCCAAATGAAACTTTTACTGGATTTCCACTTACTTTATCAAATCTCATCTCCACCACACAGGACAAGTTTGCATCTGTTATAGTTTTGGTGAAAATTGTGGTCATTTCATTTATGCGCGAATGTGTTCAGATTGCTTTTATATTGCATTTGGCACATGGTGACGATTATCTCGAGAGTGCAAAGTAGCCAAATGAAACTTTTACTGGATTTCCACTTACTTTATCAAATCTCATCTCCACCACACAAGAAAAGTTTGCATCTGTTATAGTTTTGGGGAAAATTGTGGTCATTTCATTTATGCGCGAATGTGTTCAGATTGCTTTTCTATTGCATTTGGCACATGGTGACGATTATCTCGAGAGTGCAAAGTAGCCAAATGAAACTTTTACTGGATTTCCACTTACTTTATCAAATCTCATCTCCACCACACAGGACAAGTTTGCATCTGTTATAGTTTTGGAGAAAATTGTGGTCATTTCATGTATGCGCGAATGTGTTCAGATTGCATTTCTATTGCATTTGGCACATGGTGACGATTATCTCGAGAGTGCAAAGTAGCCAAATGAAACTTTTACTGGATTTCCACTTACTTTATCAAATCTCATCTCCACCACACAGGACAAGTTTGCATCTGTTATAGTTTTAGAGAAAATTGTGGTCATTTCAGTTATGCGCGAATGTGTTCAAATTGCTTTTATATTGCATTTGGCACATGGTGACGATTATCTCGAGAGTGCAAAGTAGCCAAATGAAACTTTTACTGGATTTCCACTTACTTTATCAAATCTCATCTCCACCACACAGGAAAAGTTTGCATCTGTTATAGTTTTGTAGAAAATTGTGGTCATTTCATTTATGCGCGAATGTGTTCAGATTGCTTTTCTATTGCATTTGGCACATGGTGACGATTATCTCGAGAGTGCAAAGTAGCCAAATGAAACTTTTACTGGATTTCCACTTACTTTATCAAATCTCATCTCAACCACACAGGACAAGTTTGCATATGTTATAGTTTTGGAGAAAATTGTGGTCATTTCATTTATGCGCGAATGTGTTCAGATTGCATTTCTATTGCATTTGGCACATGGTGACGATTATCTCGCGAGTGCAAAGTAGCCAAATGAAACTTTTACTGGATTTCCACTTACTTTATCAAATCTCATCTCCACCACACAGAACAAGTTTGCATCTGTTATAGTTTTGGAGAAAATTGTGGTCATTTCATTTATGCGCGAATGTGTTCAGATTGCTTTTATATTGCATTTGGCACATGGTGACGATTATCTCGAGAGTGCAAAGTAGCCAAATGAAACTTTTACTGGATTTCCACTTACCTTATTAAATCTCATCTCCACCACACAGGACAAGTTTGCATCTGTTATAGTTTTGGAGAAAATTGTGGTCATTTCATTTATGCGCGAATGTGGTCAGATTGCTTTTCTATTGCATTTGGCAAATGGTGACGATTATTTCGAGAGTGCAAAGTAGCCAAATGAAACTTTTACTGGATGTCCACTTACTTTATTAAATCTCATCTCAACCACACAGGACAAGTTTGCATCTGTTATAGTTTTGGAGAAAATTGTGGTCATTTCATTTATGCGCGAATGTGTTCAGATTGCTTTTCTATTGCATTTGGCACATGGTGACGATTATCTCGAGAGTGCAAAGTAGCCAAATGAAACTTTTACTGGATTTCCACTTACTTTATCAAATCTCATCTCCACCACACAGGACAAGTTTGCATCTGTTATAGTTTTGGAGAAAATTGTGGTCATTTCATTTATGCGCGAATGTGTTCAGATTGCATTTCTATTGCATTTGGCACATGGTGACGATTATCTCGAGAGTGCAAAGTAGCCAAATGAAACTTTTACTGGATTTCCACTTACTTTATCAAATCTCATCTCCACCACACAGGAAAAGTTTGCATCTGTTATAGTTTTGGAGAAAATTGTGGTCATTTCATTTATGCGCGAATGTGTTCAGATTGATTTTCTATTGCATTTGGCACATGGTGACGATTATCTCGAGAGTGCAAAGTAGCCAAATGAAACTTTTACTGGATTTCCACTTACTTTATCAAATCTCATCTCCACCACACAGGACAAGTTTGCATCTGTTATAGTTTTGGAGAAAATTGTGGTCATTTCATTTATGCGCGAATGTGTTCAGATTGCATTTCTATTGCATTTGGCACATGGTGACGATTATCTCGAGAGTGCAAAGTAGCCAAATGAAACTTTTACTGGATTTCCACTTACTTTATCAAATCTCATCTCCACCACACAGGACAAGTTTGCATCTGTTATAGTTTTGGAGAAAATTGTGGTCATTTCATTTATGCGCGAATGTGTTCAGATTGCATTTCTATTGCATTTGGCACATGGTGACGATTATCTCGAGAGTGCAAAGTAGCCAAATGAAACTTTTACTGGATTTCCACTTACTTTATCAAATCTCATCTCCACCACACAGGAAAAGTTTGCATCTGTTATAGTTTTGGAGAAAATTGTGGTCATTTCATTTATGCGCGAATGTGTTCAGATTGATTTTCTATTGCATTTGGCACATGGTGACGATTATCTCGAGAGTGCAAAGTAGCCAAATGAAACTTTTACTGGATTTCCACTTACTTTATCAAATCTCATCTCCACCACACAGGAAAAGTTTGCATCTGTTATAGTTTTGGAGAAAATTGTGGTCATTTCATTTATGCGCGAATGTGTTCAGATTGCTTTTCTATTGCATTTGGCACATGGTGACGATTATCTCGAGAGTGCAAAGTAGCCAAATGAAACTTTTACTGGATTTCCACTTACTTTATCAAATCTCATCTCCACCACACAGGACAAGTTTGCATCTGTTATAGTTTTGGAGAAAATTGTGGTCATTTCATTTATGCGCGAATGTGTTCAGATTGCATTTCTATTGCATTTGGCACATGGTGACGATTATCTCGAGAGTGCAAAGTAGCCAAATGAAACTTTTACTGGATTTCCACTTACTTTATCAAATCTCATCTCCACCACACAGGAAAAGTTTGCATCTGTTATAGTTTTGGAGAAAATTGTGGTCATTTCATTTATGCGCGAATGTGTTCAGATTGATTTTCTATTGCATTTGGCACATGGTGACGATTATCTCGAGAGTGCAAAGTAGCCAAATGAAACTTTTACTGGATTTCCACTTACTTTATCAAATCTCATCTCCACCACACAGGACAAGTTTGCATCTGTTATAGTTTTGGTGAAAATTGTGGTCATTTCATTTATGCGCGAATGTGTTCAGATTGCTTTTATATTGCATTTGGCACATGGTGACGATTATCTCGAGAGTGCAAAGTAGCCAAATGAAACTTTTACTGGATTTCCACTTACTTTATCAAATCTCATCTCCACCACACAGGAAAAGTTTGCATCTGTTATAGTTTTGGGGAAAATTGTGGTCATTTCATTTATGCGCGAATGTGTTCAGATTGCTTTTCTATTGCATTTGGCACATGGTGACGATTATCTCGAGAGTGCAAAGTAGCCAAATGAAACTTTTACTGGATTTCCACTTACTTTATCAAATCTCATCTCCACCACACAGGACAAGTTTGCATCTGTTATAGTTTTGGAGAAAATTGTGGTCATTTCATGTATGCGCGAATGTGTTCAGATTGCATTTCTATTGCATTTGGCACATGGTGACGATTATCTCGAGAGTGCAAAGTAGCCAAATGAAACTTTTACTGGATTTCCACTTACTTTATCAAATCTCATCTCCACCACACAGGACAAGTTTGCATCTGTTATAGTTTTAGAGAAAATTGTGGTCATTTCAGTTATGCGCGAATGTGTTCAAATTGCTTTTATATTGCATTTGGCACATGGTGACGATTATCTCGAGAGTGCAAAGTAGCCAAATGAAACTTTTACTGGATTTCCACTTACTTTATCAAATCTCATCTCCACCACACAGGAAAAGTTTGCATCTGTTATAGTTTTGTAGAAAATTGTGGTCATTTCATTTATGCGCGAATGTGTTCAGATTGCTTTTCTATTGCATTTGGCACATGGTGACGATTATCTCGAGAGTGCAAAGTAGCCAAATGAAACTTTTACTGGATTTCCACTTACTTTATCAAATCTCATCTCAACCACACAGGACAAGTTTGCATATGTTATAGTTTTGGAGAAAATTGTGGTCATTTCATTTATGCGCGAATGTGTTCAGATTGCATTTCTATTGCATTTGGCACATGGTGACGATTATCTCGCGAGTGCAAAGTAGCCAAATGAAACTTTTACTGGATTTCCACTTACTTTATCAAATCTCATCTCCACCACACAGAACAAGTTTGCATCTGTTATAGTTTTGGAGAAAATTGTGGTCATTTCATTTATGCGCGAATGTGTTCAGATTGCTTTTATATTGCATTTGGCACATGGTGACGATTATCTCGAGAGTGCAAAGTAGCCAAATGAAACTTTTACTGGATTTCCACTTACCTTATTAAATCTCATCTCCACCACACAGGACAAGTTTGCATCTGTTATAGTTTTGGAGAAAATTGTGGTCATTTCATTTATGCGCGAATGTGGTCAGATTGCTTTTCTATTGCATTTGGCAAATGGTGACGATTATTTCGAGAGTGCAAAGTAGCCAAATGAAACTTTTACTGGATGTCCACTTACTTTATTAAATCTCATCTCAACCACACAGGACAAGTTTGCATCTGTTATAGTTTTGGAGAAAATTGTGGTCATTTCATTTATGCGCGAATGTGTTCAGATTGCTTTTCTATTGCATTTGGCACATGGTGACGATTATCTCTTGAGTGCAAAGTAGCCGAATGAAACTTTTACTCGATTTCCACTTACTTTATCAAATCTCATCTCCACCACACAGGACAAGTTTAAATCTGTTATAGTTTTGGAGAAAATTGTGGTCATTTCATTTATGCGCGAATGTGTTCAGATTGCTTTTCTATTGCATTTGGCACATGGTGACGATTATCTCTTGAGTGCAAAGTAGCCAAATGAAACTTTTACTGGATTTCCACTTACTTTATCAAATCTCATCTCCACCACACAGGACAAGTTTGCATCTGTTATAGTTTTGGAGAAAATTGTGGTCATTTCATTTATGCGCGAATGTGTTCAGATTGCTTTTCTATTGCATTTGGCACATGGTGACGATTATCTCGAGAGTGCAAAGTAGCCAAATGAAACTTTTACTAAATTTCCACTTACTTTATCAAATCTCATCTCCACAACACAGGAAAAGTTTGCATCTGTTATAGTTTTGGAGAAAATTGTGGTCATTTCATTTATGCGCGAATGTGTTCAGATTGCTTTTCTATTGCATTTGGCACATGGTGACGATTATCTCTTGAGTGCAAAGTAGCCGAATGAAACTTTTACTGGATTTCCACTTACTTTATCAAATCTCATCTCCACCACACAGGACAAGTTTAAATCTGTTATAGTTTTGGAGAAAATTGTGGTCATTTCATTTATGCGCGAATGTGTTCAGATTGCTTTTCTATTGCATTTGGCACATGGTGACGATTATCTCTTGAGTGCAAAGTAGCCAAATGAAACTTTTACTGGATTTCCACTTACTTTATCAAATCTCATCTCCACCACACAGGACAAGTTTGCATCTGTTATAGTTTTGGAGAAAATTGTGGTCATTTCATTTATGCGCGAATGTGTTCAGATTGCTTTTCTATTGCATTTGGCACATGGTGACGATTATCTCGAGAGTGCAAAGTAGCCAAATGAAACTTTTACTAAATTTCCACTTACTTTATCAAATCTCATCTCCACAACACAGGAAAAGTTTGCATCTGTTATAGTTTTGGAGAAAATTGTGGTCATTTCATTTATGCGCGAATGTGTTCAGATTGCTTTTCTATTGCATTTGGCACATGGTGACGATTATCTCGAGAGTGCAAAGTAGCCAAATGAAACTTTTACTGGATTTCCACTTACTTTATCAAATCTCATCTCCACCACACAGGAAAAGTTTGCATCTGTTATAGTTTTGGAGAAAATTGTGGTCATTTCATTTATGCGCGAATGTGTTCAGATTGCTTTTCTATTGCATTTGGCACATGGTGATGATTATCTCGAGAGTGCAAAGTAGCCAAATGAAACTTTTACTGGATTTCCACTTACTTTATCAAATCTCATCTCCACCACACAGGACAAGTTTGCATCTGTTATAGTTTTAGAGAAAATTGTGGTCATTTCAGTTATGCGCGAATGTGTTCAAATTGCTTTTATATTGAATTTGGCACATGGTGACGATTATCTCGAGAGTGCAAAGTAGCCAAATGAAACTTTTACTGGATTTCCACTTACTTTATCAAATCTCATCTCCACCACACAGGAAAAGTTTGCATCTGTTATAGTTTTGGAGAAAATTGTGGTCATTTCATTTATGCGCGAATGTGTTCAGATTGCTTTTCTATTGCATTTGGCACATGGTGACGATTATCTCGAGAGTGCAAAGTAGCCAAATGAAACTTTTACTGGATTTCCACTTACTTTATCAAATCTCATCTCCACCACACAGGACAAGTTTGCATCTGTTATAGTTTTGGAGAAAATTGTGGTCATTTCATTTATGCGCGAATGTGTTCAGATTGCATTTCTATTGCATTTGGCACATGGTGACGATTATCTCGAGAGTGCAAAGTAGCCAAATGAAACTTTTACTGGATTTCCACTTACTTTATCAAATCTCATCTCCACCACACAGGAAAAGTTTGCATCTGTTATAGTTTTGGAGAAAATTGTGGTCATTTCATTTATGCGCGAATGTGTTCAGATTGATTTTCTATTGCATTTGGCACATGGTGACGATTATCTCGAGAGTGCAAAGTAGCCAAATGAAACTTTTACTGGATTTCCACTTACTTTATCAAATCTCATCTCCACCACACAGGAAAAGTTTGCATCTGTTATAGTTTTGGAGAAAATTGTGGTCATTTCATTTATGCGCGAATGTGTTCAGATTGCTTTTCTATTGCATTTGGCACATGGTGACGATTATCTCGAGAGTGCAAAGTAGCCAAATGAAACTTTTACTGGATTTCCACTTACTTTATCAAATCTCATCTCCACCACACAGGACAAGTTTGCATCTGTTATAGTTTTGGAGAAAATTGTGGTCATTTCATTTATGCGCGAATGTGTTCAGATTGCATTTCTATTGCATTTGGCACATGGTGACGATTATCTCGAGAGTGCAAAGTAGCCAAATGAAACTTTTACTGGATTTCCACTTACTTTATCAAATCTCATCTCCACCACACAGGAAAAGTTTGCATCTGTTATAGTTTTGGAGAAAATTGTGGTCATTTCATTTATGCGCGAATGTGTTCAGATTGATTTTCTATTGCATTTGGCACATGGTGACGATTATCTCGAGAGTGCAAAGTAGCCAAATGAAACTTTTACTGGATTTCCACTTACTTTATCAAATCTCATCTCCACCACACAGGACAAGTTTGCATCTGTTATAGTTTTGGTGAAAATTGTGGTCATTTCATTTATGCGCGAATGTGTTCAGATTGCTTTTATATTGCATTTGGCACATGGTGACGATTATCTCGAGAGTGCAAAGTAGCCAAATGAAACTTTTACTGGATTTCCACTTACTTTATCAAATCTCATCTCCACCACACAGAACAAGTTTGCATCTGTTATAGTTTTGGAGAAAATTGTGGTCATTTCATTTATGCGCGAATGTGTTCAGATTGCTTTTATATTGCATTTGGCACATGGTGACGATTATCTCGAGAGTGCAAAGTAGCCAAATGAAACTTTTACTGGATTTCCACTTACCTTATTAAATCTCATCTCCACCACACAGGACAAGTTTGCATCTGTTATAGTTTTGGAGAAAATTGTGGTCATTTCATTTATGCGCGAATGTGTTCAGATTGCTTTTCTATTGCATTTGGCAAATGGTGACGATTATCTCGAGAGTGCAAAGTAGCCAAATGAAACTTTTACTGGATGTCCACTTACTTTATTAAATCTCATCTCCACCACACAGGACAAGTTTGCATCTGTTATAGTTTTGGAGAAAATTGTGGTCATTTCATTTATGCGCGAATGTGTTCAGATTGCTTTTCTATTGCATTTGGCACATGGTGACGATTATCTCGAGAGTGCAAAGTAGCCAAATGAAACTTTTACTGGATTTCCACTTACTTTATCAAATCTCATCTCCACCACACAGGAAAAGTTTGCATCTGTTATAGTTTTGGAGAAAATTGTGGTCATTTCATTTATGCGCGAATGTGTTCAGATTGATTTTCTATTGCATTTGGCACATGGTGACGATTATCTCGAGAGTGCAAAGTAGCCAAATGAAACTTTTACTGGATTTCCACTTACTTTATCAAATCTCATCTCCACCACACAGGAAAAGTTTGCATCTGTTATAGTTTTGGAGAAAATTGTGGTCATTTCATTTATGCGCGAATGTGTTCAGATTGCTTTTCTATTGCATTTGGCACATGGTGACGATTATCTCGAGAGTGCAAAGTAGCCAAATGAAACTTTTACTGGATTTCCACTTACTTTATCAAATCTCATCTCCACCACACAGGACAAGTTTGCATCTGTTATAGTTTTGGAGAAAATTGTGGTCATTTCATTTATGCGCGAATGTGTTCAGATTGCATTTCTATTGCATTTGGCACATGGTGACGATTATCTCGAGAGTGCAAAGTAGCCAAATGAAACTTTTACTGGATTTCCACTTACTTTATCAAATCTCATCTCCACCACACAGGAAAAGTTTGCATCTGTTATAGTTTTGGAGAAAATTGTGGTCATTTCATTTATGCGCGAATGTGTTCAGATTGATTTTCTATTGCATTTGGCACATGGTGACGATTATCTCGAGAGTGCAAAGTAGCCAAATGAAACTTTTACTGGATTTCCACTTACTTTATCAAATCTCATCTCCACCACACAGGACAAGTTTGCATCTGTTATAGTTTTGGTGAAAATTGTGGTCATTTCATTTATGCGCGAATGTGTTCAGATTGCTTTTATATTGCATTTGGCACATGGTGACGATTATCTCGAGAGTGCAAAGTAGCCAAATGAAACTTTTACTGGATTTCCACTTACTTTATCAAATCTCATCTCCACCACACAGAACAAGTTTGCATCTGTTATAGTTTTGGAGAAAATTGTGGTCATTTCATTTATGCGCGAATGTGTTCAGATTGCTTTTATATTGCATTTGGCACATGGTGACGATTATCTCGAGAGTGCAAAGTAGCCAAATGAAACTTTTACTGGATTTCCACTTACCTTATTAAATCTCATCTCCACCACACAGGACAAGTTTGCATCTGTTATAGTTTTGGAGAAAATTGTGGTCATTTCATTTATGCGCGAATGTGTTCAGATTGCTTTTCTATTGCATTTGGCAAATGGTGACGATTATCTCGAGAGTGCAAAGTAGCCAAATGAAACTTTTACTGGATGTCCACTTACTTTATTAAATCTCATCTCCACCACACAGGACAAGTTTGCATCTGTTATAGTTTTGGAGAAAATTGTGGTCATTTCATTTATGCGCGAATGTGTTCAGATTGCTTTTCTATTGCATTTGGCACATGGTGACGATTATCTCTTGAGTGCAAAGTAGCCAAATGAAACTTTTACTGGATTTCCACTTACTTTATCAAATCTCATCTCCACCACACAGGACAAGTTTGCATCTGTTATAGTTTTGGAGAAAATTGTGGTCATTTCATGTATGCGCGAATGTGTTCAGATTGCTTTTCTATTGCATTTGGCACATGGTGACGATTATCTCGAGAGTGCAAAGTAGCCAAATGAAACTTTTACTGGATTTCCACTTACTTTATCAAATCTCATCTCCACCACACAGGAAAAGTTTGCATCTGTTATAGTTTTGGAGAAAATTGTGGTCATTTCATTTATGCGCGAATGTGTTCAGATTGCTTTTATATTGCATTTGGCACATGGTGACGATTATCTCGAGAGTGCAAAGTAGCCAAATGAAACTTTTACTGGATTTCCACTTACCTTATTAAATCTCATCTCCACCACACAGGACAAGTTTGCATCTGTTATAGTTTTGGAGAAAATTGTGGTCATTTCATTTATGCGCGAATGTGGTCAGATTGCTTTTCTATTGCATTTGGCAAATGGTGACGATTATCTCGAGAGTGCAAAGTAGCCAAATGAAACTTTTACTGGATGTCCACTTACTTTATTAAATCTCATCTCCACCACACAGGACAAGTTTGCATCTGTTATAGTTTTGGAGAAAATTGTGGTCATTTCATTTATGCGCGAATGTGTTCAGATTGCTTTTCTATTGCATTTGGCACATGGTGACGATTATCTCGAGAGTGCAAAGTAGCCAAATGAAACTTTTACTGGATTTCCACTTACTTTATCAAATCTCATCTCCACCACACAGGACAAGTTTGCATCTGTTATAGTTTTGGAGAAAATTGTGGTCATTTCATGTATGCGCGAATGTGTTCAGATTGCTTTTCTATTGCATTTGGCACATGGTGACGATTATCTCGAGAGTGCAAAGTAGCCAAATGAAACTTTTACTGGATTTCCACTTACTTTATCAAATCTCATCTCCACCACACAGGACAAGTTTGCATCTGTTATAGTTTTAGAGAAAATTGTGGTCATTTCAGTTATGCGCGAATGTGTTCAAATTGCTTTTATATTGCATTTGGCACATGGTGACGATTATCTCGAGAGTGCAAAGTAGCCAAATGAAACTTTTACTGGATTTCCACTTACTTTATCAAATCTCATCTCCACCACACAGGAAAAGTTTGCATCTGTTATAGTTTTGGAGAAAATTGTGGTCATTTCATTTATGCGCGAATGTGTTCAGATTTCTTTTCTATTGCATTTGGCACATGGTGACGATTATCTCGAGAGTGCAAAGTAGCCAAATGAAACTTTTACTGGATTTCCACTTACTTTATCAAATCTCATCTCCACCACACAGGACAAGTTTGCATCTGTTATAGTTTTGGAGAAAATTGTGGTCATTTCATTTATGCGCGAATGTGTTCAGATTGCTTTTATATTGCATTTGGCACATGGTGACGATTATCTCGAGAGTGCAAAGTAGCCAAATGAAACTTTTACTGGATTTCCACTTACTTTATCAAATCTCATCTACACCACACAGAACAAGTTTGCATCTGTTATAGTTTTGGAGAAAATTGTGGTCATTTCATTTATGCGCGAATGTGTTCAGATTGCTTTTATATTGCATTTGGCACATGGTGACGATTATCTCGAGAGTGCAAAGTAGCCAAATGAAACTTTTACTGGATTTCCACTTACCTTATTAAATCTCATCTCCACCACACAGGACAAGTTTGCATCTGTTATAGTTTTGGAGAAAATTGTGGTCATTTCATTTATGCGCGAATGTGTTCAGATTGCTTTTATATTGCATTTGGCACATGGTGACGATTATCTCGAGAGTGCAAAGTAGCCAAATGAAACTTTTACTGGATTTCCACTTACCTTATTAAATCTCATCTCCACCACACAGGACAAGTTTGCATCTGTTATAGTTTTGGAGAAAATTGTGGTCATTTCATTTATGCGCGAATGTGGTCAGATTGCTTTTCTATTGCATTTGGCAAATGGTGACGATTATCTCGAGAGTGCAAAGTAGCCAAATGAAACTTTTACTGGATGTCCACTTATTTTATTAAATCTCATCTCCACCACACAGGACAAGTTTGCATCTGTTATAGTTTTGGAGAAAATTGTGGTCATTTCATTTATGCGCGAATGTGTTCAGATTGCTTTTCTATTGCATTTGGCACATGGTGACGATTATCTCTTGAGTGCAAAGTAGCCAAATGAAACTTTTACTGGATTTCCACTTACTTTATCAAATCTCATCTCCACCACACAGGACAAGTTTGCATCTGTTATAGTTTTGGAGAAAATTGTGGTCATTTCATGTATGCGCGAATGTGTTCAGATTGCTTTTCTATTGCATTTGGCACATGGTGACGATTATCTCGAGAGTGCAAAGTAGCCAAATGAAACTTTTACTGGATTTCCACTTACTTTATCAAATCTCATCTCCACCACACAGGAAAAGTTTGCATCTGTTATAGTTTTGGAGAAAATTGTGGTCATTTCATTTATGCGCGAATGTGTTCAGATTGCTTTTATATTGCATTTGGCACATGGTGACGATTATCTCGAGAGTGCAAAGTAGCCAAATGAAACTTTTACTGGATTTCCACTTACCTTATTAAATCTCATCTCCACCACACAGGACAAGTTTGCATCTGTTATAGTTTTGGAGAAAATTGTGGTCATTTCATTTATGCGCGAATGTGGTCAGATTGCTTTTCTATTGCATTTGGCAAATGGTGACGATTATCTCGAGAGTGCAAAGTAGCCAAATGAAACTTTTACTGGATGTCCACTTACTTTATTAAATCTCATCTCCACCACACAGGACAAGTTTGCATCTGTTATAGTTTTGGAGAAAATTGTGGTCATTTCATTTATGCGCGAATGTGTTCAGATTGCTTTTCTATTGCATTTGGCACATGGTGACGATTATCTCGAGAGTGCAAAGTAGCCAAATGAAACTTTTACTGGATTTCCACTTACTTTATCAAATCTCATCTCCACCACACAGGACAAGTTTGCATCTGTTATAGTTTTGGAGAAAATTGTGGTCATTTCATGTATGCGCGAATGTGTTCAGATTGCTTTTCTATTGCATTTGGCACATGGTGACGATTATCTCGAGAGTGCAAAGTAGCCAAATGAAACTTTTACTGGATTTCCACTTACTTTATCAAATCTCATCTCCACCACACAGGACAAGTTTGCATCTGTTATAGTTTTAGAGAAAATTGTGGTCATTTCAGTTATGCGCGAATGTGTTCAAATTGCTTTTATATTGCATTTGGCACATGGTGACGATTATCTCGAGAGTGCAAAGTAGCCAAATGAAACTTTTACTGGATTTCCACTTACTTTATCAAATCTCATCTCCACCACACAGGAAAAGTTTGCATCTGTTATAGTTTTGGAGAAAATTGTGGTCATTTCATTTATGCGCGAATGTGTTCAGATTTCTTTTCTATTGCATTTGGCACATGGTGACGATTATCTCGAGAGTGCAAAGTAGCCAAATGAAACTTTTACTGGATTTCCACTTACTTTATCAAATCTCATCTCCACCACACAGGACAAGTTTGCATCTGTTATAGTTTTGGAGAAAATTGTGGTCATTTCATTTATGCGCGAATGTGTTCAGATTGCATTTCTATTGCATTTGGCACATGGTGACGATTATCTCGAGAGTGCAAAGTAGCCAAATGAAACTTTTACTGGATTTCCACTTACTTTATCAAATCTCATCTCCACCACACAGGACAAGTTTGCATCTGTTATAGTTTTGGAGAAAATTGTGGTCATTTCATTTATGCGCGAATGTGTTCAGATTGCATTTCTATTGCATTTGGCACATGGTGACGATTATCTCGAGAGTGCAAAGTAGCCAAATGAAACTTTTACTGGATTTCCACTTACTTTATCAAATCTCATCTCCACCACACAGGACAAGTTTGCATCTGTTATAGTTTTGGAGAAAATTGTGGTCATTTCATTTATGCGCGAATGTGTTCAGATTGCATTTCTATTGCATTTGGCACATGGTGACGATTATCTCGAGAGTGCAAAGTAGCCAAATGAAACTTTTACTGGATTTCCACTTACTTTATCAAATCTCATCTCCACCACACAGGAAAAGTTTGCATCTGTTATAGTTTTGGAGAAAATTGTGGTCATTTCATTTATGCGCGAATGTGTTCAGATTGATTTTCTATTGCATTTGGCACATGGTGACGATTATCTCGAGAGTGCAAAGTAGCCAAATGAAACTTTTACTGGATTTCCACTTACTTTATCAAATCTCATCTCCACCACACAGGACAAGTTTGCATCTGTTATAGTTTTGGTGAAAATTGTGGTCATTTCATTTATGCGCGAATGTGTTCAGATTGCTTTTATATTGCATTTGGCACATGGTGACGATTATCTCGAGAGTGCAAAGTAGCCAAATGAAACTTTTACTGGATTTCCACTTACTTTATCAAATCTCATCTCCACCACACAGAACAAGTTTGCATCTGTTATAGTTTTGGAGAAAATTGTGGTCATTTCATTTATGCGCGAATGTGTTCAGATTGCTTTTATATTGCATTTGGCACATGGTGACGATTATCTCGAGAGTGCAAAGTAGCCAAATGAAACTTTTACTGGATTTCCACTTACCTTATTAAATCTCATCTCCACCACACAGGACAAGTTTGCAACTGTTATAGTTTTGGAGAAAATTGTGGTCATTTCATTTATGCGCGAATGTGTTCAGATTGCTTTTCTATTGCATTTGGCACATGGTGACGATTATCTCTTGAGTGCAAAGTAGCCAAATGAAACTTTTACTGGATGTCCACTTACTTTATTAAATCTCATCTCCACCACACAGGACAAGTTTGCATCTGTTATAGTTTTGGAGAAAATTGTGGTCATTTCATTTATGCGCGAATGTGTTCAGATTGCTTTTCTATTGCATTTGGCACATGGTGACGATTATCTCTTGAGTGCAAAGTAGCCAAATGAAACTTTTACTGGATTTCCACTTACTTTATCAAATCTCATCTCCACCACACAGGACAAGTTTGCATCTGTTATAGTTTTGGAGAAAATTGTGGTCATTTCATGTATGCGCGAATGTGTTCAGATTGCTTTTCTATTGCATTTGGCACATGGTGACGATTATCTCGAGAGTGCAAAGTAGCCAAATGAAACTTTTACTGGATTTCCACTTACTTTATCAAATCTCATCTCCACCACACAGGAAAAGTTTGCATCTGTTATAGTTTTGGAGAAAATTGTGGTCATTTCATTTATGCGCGAATGTGTTCAGATTGCTTTTATATTGCATTTGGCACATGGTGACGATTATCTCGAGAGTGCAAAGTAGCCAAATGAAACTTTTACTGGATTTCCACTTACCTTATTAAATCTCATCTCCACCACACAGGACAAGTTTGCATCTGTTATAGTTTTGGAGAAAATTGTGGTCATTTCATTTATGCGCGAATGTGGTCAGATTGCTTTTCTATTGCATTTGGCAAATGGTGACGATTATCTCGAGAGTGCAAAGTAGCCAAATGAAACTTTTACTGGATGTCCACTTACTTTATTAAATCTCATCTCCACCACACAGGACAAGTTTGCATCTGTTATAGTTTTGGAGAAAATTGTGGTCATTTCATTTATGCGCGAATGTGTTCAGATTGCTTTTCTATTGCATTTGGCACATGGTGACGATTATCTCGAGAGTGCAAAGTAGCCAAATGAAACTTTTACTGGATTTCCACTTACTTTATCAAATCTCATCTCCACCACACAGGACAAGTTTGCATCTGTTATAGTTTTGGAGAAAATTGTGGTCATTTCATGTATGCGCGAATGTGTTCAGATTGCTTTTCTATTGCATTTGGCACATGGTGACGATTATCTCGAGAGTGCAAAGTAGCCAAATGAAACTTTTACTGGATTTCCACTTACTTTATCAAATCTCATCTCCACCACACAGGACAAGTTTGCATCTGTTATAGTTTTAGAGAAAATTGTGGTCATTTCAGTTATGCGCGAATGTGTTCAAATTGCTTTTATATTGCATTTGGCACATGGTGACGATTATCTCGAGAGTGCAAAGTAGCCAAATGAAACTTTTACTGGATTTCCACTTACTTTATCAAATCTCATCTCCACCACACAGGAAAAGTTTGCATCTGTTATAGTTTTGGAGAAAATTGTGGTCATTTCATTTATGCGCGAATGTGTTCAGATTGCTTTTCTATTGCATTTGGCACATGGTGACGATTATCTCGAGAGTGCAAAGTAGCCAAATGAAACTTTTACTGGATTTCCACTTACTTTATCAAATCTCATCTCCACCACACAGGACAAGTTTGCATCTGTTATAGTTTTGGAGAAAATTGTGGTCATTTCATTTATGCGCGAATGTGTTCAGATTGCATTTCTATTGCATTTGGCACATGGTGACGATTATCTCGAGAGTGCAAAGTAGCCAAATGAAACTTTTACTGGATTTCCACTTACTTTGTCAAATCTCATCTCCACCACACAGGACAAGTTTGCATCTGTTATAGTTTTAGAGAAAATTGTGGTCATTTCAGTTATGCGCGAATGTGTTCAAATTGCTTTTATATTGCATTTGGCACATGGTGACGATTATCTCGAGAGTGCAAAGTAGCCAAATGAAACTTTTACTGGATTTCTACTTACTTTATCAAATCTCATCTCAACCACACAGGAAAAGTTTGCATCTGTTATAGTTTTGGAGAAAATTGTGGTAATTTCATTTATGCGCGAATGTGTTCAGATTGCTTTTCTATTGCATTTGGCACATGGTGACGATTATCTCGAGAGTGCAAAGTAGCCAAATGAAACTTTTACTGGATTTCCACTTACTTTATCAAATCTCATCTCCACCACACAGGACAAGTTTGCATCTGTTATAGTTTTGGAGAAAATTGTGGTCATTTCATTTATGCGCGAATGTGTTCAGATTTCTTTTCTATTGCATTTGGCACATGGTGACGATTATCTCTTGAGTGCAAAGTAGCCAAATGAAACTTTTACTGGATTTCCACTTACTTTATCAAATCTCATCTCCACCACACAGGACAAGTTTGCATCTGTTATAGTTTTGGAGAAAATTGTGGTCATTTCATTTATGCGCGAATGTGTTCAAATTGCTTTTATATTGCATTTGGCACATGGTGACGATTATCTCGAGAGTGCAAAGTAGCCAAATGAAACTTTTACTGGATTTCCACTTACTTTATCAAATCTCATCTCCACCACACAGGACAAGTTTGCATCTGTTATAGTTTTGGAGAAAATTGTGGTCATTTCATTTATGCGCGAATGTGTTCAAATTGCTTTTATATTGCATTTGGCACATGGTGACGATTATCTCGAGAGTGCAAAGTAGCCAAATGAAACTTTTACTGGATTTCCACTTACTTTATCAAATCTCATCTCCACCACACAGGAAAAGTTTGCATCTGTTATAGTTTTGGAGAAAATTGTGGTCATTTCATTTATGCGCGAATGTGTTCAGATTGCTTTTCTATCGCATTTGGCACATGGTGACGATTATCTCGAGAGTGCAAAGTAGCCAAATGAAACTTTTACTGGATTTCCACTTACTTTATCAAATCTCATCTCCACCACACAGGACAAGTTTGCATCTGTTATAGTTTTGGAGAAAATTGTGGTCATTTCATTTATGCGCGAATGTGTTCAGATTGCTTTTATATTGCATTTGGCACATGGTGACGATTATCTCGAGAGTGCAAAGTAGCCAAATGAAACTTTTACTGGATTTCCACTTACTTTATCAAATCTCATCTCCACCACACAGAACAAGTTTGCATCTGTTATAGTTTTGGAGAAAATTGTGGTCATTTCATTTATGCGCGAATGTGTTCAGATTGCTTTTATATTGCATTTGGCACATGGTGACGATTATCTCGAGAGTGCAAAGTAGCCAAATGAAACTTTTACTGGATTTCCACTTACCTTATTAAATCTCATCTCCACCACACAGGACAAGTTTGCATCTGTTGTAGTTTTGGAGAAAATTGTGGTCATTTCATTTATGCGCGAATGTGGTCAGATTGCTTTTCTATTGCATTTGGCAAATGGTGACGATTATCTCGAGAGTGCAAAGTAGCCAAATGAAACTTTTACTGGATGTCCACTTACTTTATTAAATCTCATCTCCACCACACAGGACAAGTTTGCATCTGTTATAGTTTTGGAGAAAATTGTGGTCATTTTATTTATGCGCGAATGTGTTCAGATTGCTTTTCTATTGCATTTGGCACATGGTGACGATTATCTCGAGAGTGCAAAGTAGCCAAATGAAACTTTTACTGGATTTCCACTTTATCAAATCTCATCTCCACCACACAGGACAAGTTTGCATCTGTTATAGTTTTGGAGAAAATTGTGGTCATTTTATTTATGCGCGAATGTGTTCAGATTGCTTTTCTATTGCATTTGGCACATGGTGACGATTATCTCGAGAGTGCAAAGTAGCCAAATGAAACTTTTACTGGATTTCCACTTACTTTATCAAATCTCATCTCCACCACACAGGACAAGTTTGCATCTGTTATAGTTTTGGAGAAAATTGTGGTCATTTCATTTATGCGCGAATGTGTTCAGATTGCTTTTCTATTGCATTTGGCACATGGTGACGATTATCTCGAGAGTGCAAAGTAGCCAAATGAAACTTTTACTGGATTTCCACTTACTTTATCAAATCTCATCTCCACCACACAGGACAAGTTTGCATCTGTTATAGTTTTGGAGAAAATTGTGGTCATTTCATTTATGCGCGAATGTGTTCAGATTGCTTTTATATTGCATTTGGCACATGGTGACGATTATCTCGAGAGTGCAAAGTAGCCAAATGAAACTTTTACTGGATTTCCACTTACTTTATCAAATCTCATCTCCACCACACAGAACAAGTTTGCATCTGTTATAGTTTTGGAGAAAATTGTGGTCATTTCATTTATGCGCGAATGTGTTCAGATTGCTTTTATATTGCATTTGGCACATGGTGACGATTATCTCGAGAGTGCAAAGTAGCCAAATGAAACTTTTACTGGATTTCCACTTACCTTATTAAATCTCATCTCCACCACACAGGACAAGTTTGCATCTGTTATAGTTTTGGAGAAAATTGTGGTCATTTCATTTATGCGCGAATGTGGTCAGATTGCTTTTCTATTGCATTTGGCAAATGGTGACGATTATTTCGAGAGTGCAAAGTAGCCAAATGAAACTTTTACTGGATGTCCACTTACTTTATTAAATCTCATCTCAACCACACAGGACAAGTTTGCATCTGTTATAGTTTTGGAGAAAATTGTGGTCATTTCATTTATGCGCGAATGTGTTCAGATTGCTTTTCTATTGCAATTGGCACATGGTGACGATTATCTCTTGAGTGCAATGTAGCCGAATGAAACTTTTACTGGATTTCCACTTACTTTATCAAATCTCATCTCCACCACACAGGACAAGTTTAAATCTGTTATAGTTTTGGAGAAAATTGTAGTCATTTCATTTATGCGCGAATGTGTTCAGATTGCTTTTCTATTGCATTTGGCACATGGTGACGATTATCTCTTGAGTGCAAAGTAGCCAAATGAAACTTTTACTGGATTTCCACTTACTTTATCAAATCTCATCTCCACCACACAGGACAAGTTTGCATCTGTTATAGTTTTGGAGAAAATTGTGGTCATTTCATTTATGCGCGAATGTGTTCAGATTGCTTTTCTATTGCATTTGGCACATGGTGACGATTATCTCGAGAGTGCAAAGTAGCCAAATGAAACTTTTACTAAATTTCCACTTACTTTATCAAATCTCATCTCCACAACACAGGAAAAGTTTGCATCTGTTATAGTTTTGGAGAAAATTGTGGTCATTTCATTTATGCGCGAATGTGTTCAGATTGCTTTTCTATTGCATTTGGCACATGGTGACGATTATCTCTTGAGTGCAAAGTAGCCGAATGAAACTTTTACTGGATTTCCACTTACTTTATCAAATCTCATCTCCACCACACAGGACAAGTTTAAATCTGTTATAGTTTTGGAGAAAATTGTGGTCATTTCATTTATGCGCGAATGTGTTCAGATTGCTTTTCTATTGCATTTGGCACATGGTGACGATTATCTCTTGAGTGCAAAGTAGCCAAATGAAACTTTTACTGGATTTCCACTTACTTTATCAAATCTCATCTCCACCACACAGGACAAGTTTGCATCTGTTATAGTTTTGGAGAAAATTGTGGTCATTTCATTTATGCGCGAATGTGTTCAGATTGCTTTTCTATTGCATTTGGCACATGGTGACGATTATCTCGAGAGTGCAAAGTAGCCAAATGAAACTTTTACTAAATTTCCAATTACTTTATCAAATCTCATCTCCACAACACAGGAAAAGTTTGCATCTGTTATAGTTTTGGAGAAAATTGTGGTCATTTCATTTATGCGCGAATGTGTTCAGATTGCTTTTCTATTGCATTTGGCACATGGTGCCGATTATCTCGAGAGTGCAAAGTAGCCAAATGAAACTTTTACTGGATTTCCACTTACTTTATCAAATCTCATCTCCACCACACAGGAAAAGTTTGCATCTGTTATAGTTTTGGGGAAAATTGTGGTCATTTCATTTATGCGCGAATGTGTTCAGATTGCTTTTCTATTGCATTTGGCACATGGTGACGATTATCTCGAGAGTGCAAAGTAGCCAAATGAAACTTTTACTGGATTTCCACTTACTTTATCAAATCTCATCTCCACCACACAGGACAAGTTTGCATCTGTTATAGTTTTGGAGAAAATTGTGGTCATTTCATTTATGCGCGAATGTGTTCAGATTGCATTTCTATTGCATTTGGCACATGGTGACGATTATCTCGAGAGTGCAAAGTAGCCAAATGAAACTTTTACTGGATTTCCACTTACTTTATCAAATCTCATCTCCACCACACAGGACAAGTTTGCATCTGTTATAGTTTTGGAGAAAATTGTGGTCATTTCATTTATGCGCGAATGTGTTCAGATTGCTTTTCTATTGCATTTGGCACATGGTGCCGATTATCTCGAGAGTGCAAAGTAGCCAAATGAAACTTTTACTGGATTTCCACTTACTTTATCAAATCTCATCTCCACCACACAGGAAAAGTTTGCATCTGTTATAGTTTTGGGGAAAATTGTGGTCATTTCATTTATGCGCGAATGTGTTCAGATTGCTTTTCTATTGCATTTGGCACATGGTGACGATTATCTCGAGAGTGCAAAGTAGCCAAATGAAACTTTTACTGGATTTCCACTTACTTTATCAAATCTCATCTCCACCACACAGGACAAGTTTGCATCTGTTATAGTTTTGGAGAAAATTGTGGTCATTTCATTTATGCGCGAATGTGTTCAGATTGCATTTCTATTGCATTTGGCACATGGTGACGATTATCTCGAGAGTGCAAAGTAGCCAAATGAAACTTTTACTGGATTTCCACTTACTTTATCAAATCTCATCTCCACCACACAGGACAAGTTTGCATCTGTTATAGTTTTAGAGAAAATTGTGGTCATTTCAGTTATGCGCGAATGTGTTCAAATTGCTTTTATATTGCATTTGGCACATGGTGACGATTATCTCGAGAGTGCAAAGTAGCCAAATGAAACTTTTACTGGATTTCCACTTACTTTATCAAATCTCATCTCCACCACACAGGAAAAGTTTGCATCTGTTATAGTTTTGTAGAAAATTGTGGTCATTTCATTTATGCGCGAATGTGTTCAGATTGCTTTTCTATTGCATTTGGCACATGGTGACGATTATCTCGAGAGTGCAAAGTAGCCAAATGAAACTTTTACTGGATTTCCACTTACTTTATCAAATCTCATCTCCACCACACAGGACAAGTTTGCATATGTTATAGTTTTGGAGAAAATTGTGGTCATTTCATTTATGCGCGAATGTGTTCAGATTGCATTTCTATTGCATTTGGCACATGGTGACGATTATCTCGCGAGTGCAAAGTAGCCAAATGAAACTTTTACTGGATTTCCACTTACTTTATCAAATCTCATCTCCACCACACAGGACAAGTTTGCATCTGTTATAGTTTTGGAGAAAATTGTGGTCATTTCATTTATGCGCGAATGTGTTCAGATTGCTTTTATATTGCATTTGGCACATGGTGACGATTATCTCGAGAGTGCAAAGTAGCCAAATGAAACTTTTACTGGATTTCCACTTACTTTATCAAATCTCATCTCCACCACACAGAACAAGTTTGCATCTGTTATAGTTTTGGAGAAAATTGTGGTCATTTCATTTATGCGCGAATGTGTTCAGATTGCTTTTATATTGCATTTGGCACATGGTGACGATTATCTCGAGAGTGCAAAGTAGCCAAATGAAACTTTTACTGGATTTCCACTTACCTTATTAAATCTCATCTCCACCACACAGGACAAGTTTGCATCTGTTATAGTTTTGGAGAAAATTGTGGTCATTTCATTTATGCGCGAATGTGTTCAGATTGCTTTTATATTGCATTTGGCACATGGTGACGATTATCTCGAGAGTGCAAAGTAGCCAAATGAAACTTTTACTGGATTTCCACTTACTTTATCAAATCTCATCTCCACCACACAGAACAAGTTTGCATCTGTTATAGTTTTGGAGAAAATTGTGGTCATTTCATTTATGCGCGAATGTGTTCAGATTGCTTTTATATTGCATTTGGCACATGGTGACGATTATCTCGAGAGTGCAAAGTAGCCAAATGAAACTTTTACTGGATTTCCACTTACCTTATTAAATCTCATCTCCACCACACAGGACAAGTTTGCATCTGTTATAGTTTTGGAGAAAATTGTGGTCATTTCATTTATGCGCGAATGTGGTCAGATTGCTTTTCTATTGCATTTGGCAAATGGTGACGATTATTTCGAGAGTGCAAAGTAGCCAAATGAAACTTTTACTGGATGTCCACTTACTTTATTAAATCTCATCTCAACCACACAGGACAAGTTTGCATCTGTTATAGTTTTGGAGAAAATTGTGGTCATTTCATTTATGCGCGAATGTGTTCAGATTGCTTTTCTATTGCATTTGGCACATGGTGACGATTATCTCTTGAGTGCAAAGTAGCCGAATGAAACTTTTACTGGATTTCCACTTACTTTATCAAATCTCATCTCCACCACACAGGACAAGTTTAAATCTGTTATAGTTTTGGAGAAAATTGTGGTCATTTCATTTATGCGCGAATGTGTTCAGATTGCTTTTCTATTGCATTTGGCACATGGTGACGATTATCTCTTGAGTGCAAAGTAGCCAAATGAAACTTTTACTGGATTTCCACTTACTTTATCAAATCTCATCTCCACCACACAGGACAAGTTTGCATCTGTTATAGTTTTGGAGAAAATTGTGGTCATTTCATTTATGCGCGAATGTGTTCAGATTGCTTTTCTATTGCATTTGGCACATGGTGACGATTATCTCGAGAGTGCAAAGTAGCCAAATGAAACTTTTACTAAATTTCCACTTACTTTATCAAATCTCATCTCCACAACACAGGAAAAGTTTGCATCTGTTATAGTTTTAAAGAAAATTGTGGTCATTTCATTTATGCGCGAATGTGTTCAGATTGCTTTTATATTGCATTTGGCACATGGTGACGATTATCTCGAGAGTGCAAAGTAGCCAAATGAAACTTTTACTGGATTTCCACTTACCTTATTAAATCTCATCTCCACCACACAGGACAAGTTTGCATCTGTTATAGTTTTGGAGAAAATTGTGGTCATTTCATTTATGCGCGAATGTGGTCAGATTGCTTTTCTATTGCATTTGGCAAATGGTGACGATTATTTCGAGAGTGCAAAGTAGCCAAATGAAACTTTTACTGGATGTCCACTTACTTTATTAAATCTCATCTCAACCACACAGGACAAGTTTGCATCTGTTATAGTTTTGGAGAAAATTGTGGTCATTTCATTTATGCGCGAATGTGTTCAGATTGCTTTTCTATTGCATTTGGCACATGGTGACGATTATCTCTTGAGTGCAAAGTAGCCGAATGAAACTTTTACTGGATTTCCACTTACTTTATCAAATCTCATCTCCACCACACAGGACAAGTTTAAATCTGTTATAGTTTTGGAGAAAATTGTGGTCATTTCATTTATGCGCGAATGTGTTCAGATTGCTTTTCTATTGCATTTGGCACATGGTGACGATTATCTCTTGAGTGCAAAGTAGCCAAATGAAACTTTTACTGGATTTCCACTTACTTTATCAAATCTCATCTCCACCACACAGGACAAGTTTGCATCTGTTATAGTTTTGGAGAAAATTGTGGTCATTTCATTTATGCGCGAATGTGTTCAGATTGCTTTTCTATTGCATTTGGCACATGGTGACGATTATCTCGAGAGTGCAAAGTAGCCAAATGAAACTTTTACTAAATTTCCACTTACTTTATCAAATCTCATCTCCACAACACAGGAAAAGTTTGCATCTGTTATAGTTTTGGAGAAAATTGTGGTCATTTCATTTATGCGCGAATGTGTTCAGATTGCTTTTCTATTGCATTTGGCACATGGTGACGATTATCTCTTGAGTGCAAAGTAGCCGAATGAAACTTTTACTGGATTTCCACTTACTTTATCAAATCTCATCTCCACCACACAGGACAAGTTTAAATCTGTTATAGTTTTGGAGAAAATTGTGGTCATTTCATTTATGCGCGAATGTGTTCAGATTGCTTTTCTATTGCATTTGGCACATGGTGACGATTATCTCTTGAGTGCAAAGTAGCCAAATGAAACTTTTACTGGATTTCCACTTACTTTATCAAATCTCATCTCCACCACACAGGACAAGTTTGCATCTGTTATAGTTTTGGAGAAAATTGTGGTCATTTCATTTATGCGCGAATGTGTTCAGATTGCTTTTCTATTGCATTTGGCACATGGTGACGATTATCTCGAGAGTGCAAAGTAGCCAAATGAAACTTTTACTAAATTTCCACTTACTTTATCAAATCTCATCTCCACAACACAGGAAAAGTTTGCATCTGTTATAGTTTTGGAGAAAATTGTGGTCATTTCATTTATGCGCGAATGTGTTCAGATTGCTTTTCTATTGCATTTGGCACATGGTGACGATTATCTCGAGAGTGCAAAGTAGCCAAATGAAACTTTTACTGGATTTCCACTTACTTTATCAAATCTCATCTCCACCACACAGGACAAGTTTGCATCTGTTATAGTTTTGGAGAAAATTGTGGTCATTTCATTTATGCGCGAATGTGTTCAGATTGCATTTCTATTGCATTTGGCACATGGTGACGATTATCTCGAGAGTGCAAAGTAGCCAAATGAAACTTTTACTGGATTTCCACTTACTTTATCAAATCTCATCTCCACCACACAGGACAAGTTTGCATCTGTTATAGTTTTAGAGAAAATTGTGGTCATTTCAGTTATGCGCGAATGTGTTCAAATTGCTTTTATATTGCATTTGGCACATGGTGACGATTATCTCGAGAGTGCAAAGTAGCCAAATGAAACTTTTACTGGATTTCCACTTACTTTATCAAATCTCATCTCCACCACACAGGAAAAGTTTGCATCTGTTATAGTTTTGTAGAAAATTGTGGTCATTTCATTTATGCGCGAATGTGTTCAGATTGCTTTTCTATTGCATTTGGCACATGGTGACGATTATCTCGAGAGTGCAAAGTAGCCAAATGAAACTTTTACTGGATTTCCACTTACTTTATCAAATCTCATCTCCACCACACAGGACAAGTTTGCATATGTTATAGTTTTGGAGAAAATTGTGGTCATTTCATTTATGCGCGAATGTGTTCAGATTGCTTTTCTATTGCATTTGGCACATGGTGACGATTATCTCGCGAGTGCAAAGTAGCCAAATGAAACTTTTACTGGATTTCCACTTACTTTATCAAATCTCATCTCCACCACACAGGACAAGTTTGCATCTGTTATAGTTTTGGAGAAAATTGTGGTCATTTCATTTATGCGCGAATGTGTTCAGATTGCTTTTATATTGCATTTGGCACATGGTGACGATTATCTCGAGAGTGCAAAGTAGCCAAATGAAACTTTTACTGGATTTCCACTTACTTTATCAAATCTCATCTCCACCACACAGAACAAGTTTGCATCTGTTATAGTTTTGGAGAAAATTGTGGTCATTTCATTTATGCGCGAATGTGTTCAGATTGCTTTTATATTGCATTTGGCACATGGTGACGATTATCTCGAGAGTGCAAAGTAGCCAAATGAAACTTTTACTGGATTTCCACTTACCTTATTAAATCTCATCTCCACCACACAGGACAAGTTTCCATCTGTTATAGTTTTGGAGAAAATTGTGGTCATTTCATTTATGCGCGAATGTGGTCAGATTGCTTTTCTATTGCATTTGGCAAATGGTGACGATTATTTCGAGAGTGCAAAGTAGCCAAATGAAACTTTTACTGGATGTCCACTTACTTTATTAAATCTCATCTCAACCACACAGGACAAGTTTGCATCTGTTATAGTTTTGGAGAAAATTGTGGTCATTTCATTTATGCGCGAATGTGTTCAGATTGCTTTTCTATTGCATTTGGCACATGGTGACGATTATCTCTTGAGTGCAAAGTAGCCGAATGAAACTTTTACTGGATTTCCACTTACTTTATCAAATCTCATCTCCACCACACAGGACAAGTTTAAATCTGTTATAGTTTTGGAGAAAATTGTGGTCATTTCATTTATGCGCGAATGTGTTCAGATTGCTTTTCTATTGCATTTGGCACATGGTGACGATTATCTCTTGAGTGCAAAGTAGCCAAATGAAACTTTTACTGGATTTCCACTTACTTTATCAAATCTCATCTCCACCACACAGGACAAGTTTGCATGTTATAGTTTTGGAGAAAATTGTGGTCATTTCATTTATGCGCGAATGTGTTCAGATTGCTTTTCTATTGCATTTGGCACATGGTGACGATTATCTCGAGAGTGCAAAGTAGCCAAATGAAACTTTTACTAAATTTCCACTTACTTTATCAAATCTCATCTCCACAACACAGGAAAAGTTTGCATCTGTTATAGTTTTGGAGAAAATTGTGGTCATTTCATTTATGCGCGAATGTGTTCAGATTGCTTTTCTATTGCATTTGGCACATGGTGACGATTATCTCTTGAGTGCAAAGTAGCCGAATGAAACTTTTACTGGATTTCCACTTACTTTATCAAATCTCATCTCCACCACACAGGACAAGTTTAAATCTGTTATAGTTTTGGAGAAAATTGTGGTCATTTCATTTATGCGCGAATGTGTTCAGATTGCTTTTCTATTGAATTTGGCACATGGTGACGATTATCTCTTGAGTGCAAAGTAGCCAAATGAAACTTTTACTGGATTTCCACTTACTTTATCAAATCTCATCTCCACCACACAGGACAAGTTTGCATCTGTTATAGTTTTGGAGAAAATTGTGGTCATTTCATTTATGCGCGAATGTGTTCAGATTGCTTTTCTATTGCATTTGGCACATGGTGACGATTATCTCGAGAGTGCAAAGTAGCCAAATGAAACTTTTACTAAATTTCCACTTACTTTATCAAATCTCATCTCCACAACACAGGAAAAGTTTGCATCTGTTATAGTTTTGGAGAAAATTGTGGTCATTTCATTTATGCGCGAATGTGTTCAGATTGCTTTTCTATTGCATTTGGCACATGGTGACGATTATCTCGAGAGTGCAAAGTAGCCAAATGAAACTTTTACTGGATTTCCACTTACTTTATCAAATCTCATCTCCACCACACAGGAAAAGTTGCATCTGTTATAGTTTTGGGGAAAATTGTGGTCATTTCATTTATGCGCGAATGTGTTCAGATTGCTTTTCTATTGCATTTGGCACATGGTGACGATTATCTCGAGAGTGCAAAGTAGCCAAATGAAACTTTTACTGGATTTCCACTTACTTTATCAAATCTCATCTCCACCACACAGGACAAGTTTGCATCTGTTATAGTTTTGGAGAAAATTGTGGTCATTTCATTTATGCGCGAATGTGTTCAGATTGCATTTCTATTGCATTTGGCACATGGTGACGATTATCTCGAGAGTGCAAAGTAGCCAAATGAAACTTTTACTGGATTTCCACTTACTTTATCAAATCTCATCTCCACCACACAGGACAAGTTTGCATCTGTTATAGTTTTAGAGAAAATTGTGGTCATTTCAGTTATGCGCGAATGTGTTCAAATTGCTTTTATATTGCATTTGGCACATGGTGACGATTATCTCGAGAGTGCAAAGTAGCCAAATGAAACTTTTACTGGATTTCCACTTACTTTATCAAATCTCATCTCCACCACACAGGAAAAGTTTGCATCTGTTATAGTTTTGTAGAAAATTGTGGTCATTTCATTTATGCGCGAATGTGTTCAGATTGCTTTTCTATTGCATTTGGCACATGGTGACGATTATCTCGAGAGTGCAAAGTAGCCAAATGAAACTTTTACTGGATTTCCACTTACTTTATCAAATCTCATCTCCACCACACAGGACAAGTTTGCATCTGTTATAGTTTTGGAGAAAATTGTGGTCATTTCATTTATGCGCGAATGTGTTCAGATTGCTTTTATATTGCATTTGGCACATGGTGACGATTATCTCGAGAGTGCAAAGTAGCCAAATGAAACTTTTACTGGATTTCCACTTACTTTATCAAATCTCATCTCCACCACACAGAACAAGTTTGCATCTGTTATAGTTTTGGAGAAAATTGTGGTCATTTCATTTATGCGCGAATGTGTTCAGATTGCTTTTATATTGCATTTGGCACATGGTGACGATTATCTCGAGAGTGCAAAGTAGCCAAATGAAACTTTTACTGGATTTCCACTTACCTTATTAAATCTCATCTCCACCACACAGGACAAGTTTGCATCTGTTATAGTTTTGGAGAAAATTGTGGTCATTTCATTTATGCGCGAATGTGGTCAGATTGCTTTTCTATTGCTTTTGGCAAATGGTGACGATTATTTCGAGAGTGCAAAGTAGCCAAATGAAACTTTTACTGGATGTCCACTTACTTTATTAAATCTCATCTCAACCACACAGGACAAGTTTGCATCTGTTATAGTTTTGGAGAAAATTGTGGTCATTTCATTTATGCGCGAATCTGTTCAGATTGCTTTTCTATTGCATTTGGCACATGGTGACGATTATCTCTTGAGTGCAAAGTAGCCAAATGAAACTTTTACTGGATTTCCACTTACTTTATCAAATCTCATCTCCACCACACAGGACAAGTTTAAATCTGTTATAGTTTTGGAGAAAATTGTGGTCATTTCATTTATGCGCGAATGTGTTCAGATTGCTTTTCTATTGCATTTGGCACATGGTGACGATTATCTCTTGAGTGCAAAGTAGCCAAATGAAACTTTTACTGGATTTCCACTTACTTTATCAAATCTCAACTCCACCACACAGGACAAGTTTGCATCTGTTATAGTTTTGGAGAAAATTGTGGTCATTTCATTTATGCGCGAATGTGTTCAGATTGCTTTTCTATTGCATTTGGCACATGGTGACGATTATCTCGAGAGTGCAAAGTAGCCAAATGAAACTTTTACTGGATTTCCACTTACTTTATCAAATCTCATCTCCACCACACAGGACAAGTTTGCATCTGTTATAGTTTTGGACAAAAATGTGGTCATTTCATTTATGCGCGAATGTGTTCAGATTGCTTTTCTATTGCATTTGGCACATGGTGACGATTATCTCGAGAGTGCAAAGTAGCCAAATGAAACTTTTACTGGATTTCCACTTACTTTATCAAATCTCATCTCCACCACACAGGACAAGTTTGCATCTGTTATAGTTTTGGAGAAAATTGTGGTCATTTCATTTATGCGCGAATGTATTCAGATTGCTTTTCTATTGCATTTGGCACATGGTGACGATTATCTCGAGAGTGCAAAGTAGCCAAATGAAACTTTTACTGGATTTCCACTTACTTTATCAAATCTCATCTCCACCACACAGTAAACGTTTGCATCTGTTATAGTTTTGGAGAAAATTGTGGTCATTTCATTTATGCGCGAATGTGTTCAGATTGCTTTTCTATTGCATTTGGCACATGGTGACGATTATCTCGAGAGTGCAAAGTAGCCAAATGAAACTTTTACTGGATTTCCACTTACTTTATCAAATCTCATCTCCACCACACAGGACAAGTTTGCATCTGTTATAGTTTTGGAGAAAATTGTGGTCATTTCATTTATGCGCAAATGTGTTCAGATTGCATTTCTATTGCATTTGGCACATGGTGACGATTATCTCGAGAGTGCAAAGTAGCCAAATGAAACTTTTACTGGATTTCAACTTACTTTATCAAATCTCATCTCCACCACACAGGACAAGTTTGCATCTGTTATAGTTTTAGAGAAAATTGTGGTCATTACAGTTATGCGCGAATGTGTTCAAATTGCTTTTATATTGCATTTGGCACATGGTGACGATTATCTCGAGAGTGCAAAGTAGCCAAATGAAACTTTTACTGGATTTCCACTTACTTTATCAAATCTCATCTCCACCACACAGGAAAAGTTTGCATCTGTTATAGTTTTGTAGAAAATTGTGGTCATTTCATTTATGCGCGAATGTGTTCAGATTGCTTTTCTATTGCATTTGGCACATGGTGACGATTATCTCGAGAGTGCAAAGTAGCCAAATGAAACTTTTACTGGATTTCCACTTACTTTATCAAATCTCATCTCCACCACACAGGACAAGTTTGCATGTTATAGTTTTGGAGAAAATTGTGGTCATTTCATTTATGCGCGAATGTGTTCAGATTGCATTTCTATTGCATTTGGCACATGGTGACGATTATCTCGCGAGTGCAAAGTAGCCAAATGAAACTTTTACTGGATTTCCACTTACTTTATCAAATCTCATCTCCACCACACAGGACAAGTTTGCATCTGTTATAGTTTTGGAGAAAATTGTGGTCATTTCATTTATGCGCGAATGTGTTCAGATTGCTTTTATATTGCATTTGTCACATGGTGACGATTATCTCGAGAGTGCAAAGTAGCCAAATGAAACTTTTACTGGATTTCCACTTACTTTATCAAATCTCATCTCCACCACACAGAACAAGTTTGCATCTGTTATAGTTTTGGAGAAAATTGTGGTCATTTCATTTATGCGCGAATGTGTTCAGATTGCTTTTATATTGCATTTGGCACATGGTGACGATTATCTCGAGAGTGCAAAGTAGCCAAATGAAACTTTTACTGGATTTCCACTTACCTTATTAAATCTCATCTCCACCACACAGGACAAGTTTGCATCTGTTATAGTTTTGGAGAAAATTGTGGTCATTTCATTTATGCGCGAATGTGGTCAGATTGCTTTTCTATTGCATTTGGCAAATGGTGACGATTATTTCGAGAGTGCAAAGTAGCCAAATGAAACTTTTACTGGATGTCCACTTACTTTATTAAATCTCATCTCAACCACACAGGACAAGTTTGCATCTGTTATAGTTTTGGAGAAAATTGTGGTCATTTCATTTATGCGCGAATGTGTTCAGATTGCTTTTCTATTGCATTTGGCACATGGTGACGATTATCTCGAGAGTGCAAAGTAGCCAAATGAAACTTTTACTGGATTTCCACTTACTTTATCAAATCTCATCTCCACCACACAGGACAAGTTTAAATCTGTTATAGTTTTGGAGAAAATTGTGGTCATTTCATTTATGCGCGAATGTGTTCAGATTGCTTTTATATTGCATTTGGCACATGGTGACGATTATCTCTTGAGTGCAAAGTAGCCAAATGAAACTTTTACTGGATTTCCACTTACTTTATCAAATCTCATCTCCACCACACAGGACAAGTTTGCATCTGTTATAGTTTTGGAGAAAATTGTGGTCATTTCATTTATGCGCGAATGTGTTCAGATTGCTTTTCTATTGCATTTGGCACATGGTGACGATTATCTCGAGAGTGCAAAGTAGCCAAATGAAACTTTTACTGGATTTCCACTTACTTTATCAAATCTCATCTCCACCACACAGGACAAGTTTGCATCTATTATAGTTTTGGACAAAAATGTGGTCATTTCATTTATGCGCGAATGTGTTCAGATTGCTTTTCTATTGCATTTGGCACATGGTGACGATTATCTCGAGAGTGCAAAGTAGCCAAATGAAACTTTTACTGGATTTCCACTTACTTTATCAAATCTCATCTCCACCACACAGGACAAGTTTGCATCTGTTATAGTTTTGGAGAAAATTGTGGTCATTTCATTTATGCGCGAATGTATTCAGATTGCTTTTCTATTGCATTTGGCACATGTGACGATTATCTCGAGAGTGCAAAGTAGCCAAATGAAACTTTTACTGGATTTCCACTTACTTTATCAAATCTCATCTCCACCACACAGGACAAGTTTGCATCTGTTATAGTTTTAGAGAAAATTGTGGTCATTTCAGTTATGCGCGAATGTGTTCAAATTGCTTTTATATTGCATTTGGCACATGGTGACGATTATCTCGAGAGTGCAAAGTAGCCAAATGAAACTTTTACTGGATTTCCACTTACTTTATCAAATCTCATCTCCACCACACAGGAAAAGTTTGCATCTGTTATAGTTTTGGAGAAAATTGTGGTCATTTCATTTATGCGCGAATGTGTTCAGATTGCTTTTCTATTGCATTTGGCACATGGTGACGATTATCTCGAGAGTGCAAAGTAGCCAAATGAAACTTTTACTGTATTTCCACTTACTTTATCAAATCTCATCTCCACCACACAGGACAAGTTTGCATCTGTTATAGTTTTGGAGAAAATTGTGGTCATTTCATTTATGCGCGAATGTGTTCAAATTGCTTTTATATTGCATTTGGCACATGGTGACGATTATCTCGAGAGTGCAAAGTAGCCAAATGAAACTTTTACTGGATTTCCACTTACTTTATCAAATCTCATCTCCACCACACAGGAAAAGTTTGCATCTGTTATAGTTTTGGAGAAAATTGTGGTCATTTCATTTATGCGCGAATGTGTTCAGATTGCTTTTCTATTGCATTTGGCACATGGTGACGATTATCTCGAGAGTGCAAAGTAGCCAAATGAAACTTTTACTGGATTTCCACTTACTTTATCAAATCTCATCTCCACCACACAGGACAAGTTTGCATCTGTTATAGTTTTGGAGAAAATTGTGGTCATTTCATTTATGCGCGAATGTGTTCAGATTGCATTTCTATTGCATTTGGCACATGGTGACGATTATCTCGAGAGTGCAAAGTAGCCAAATGAAACTTTTACTGGATTTCCACTTTTTTTATCAAATCTCATCTCCACCACACAGGACAAGTTTGCATCTGTTATAGTTTTGGAGAAAATTGTGGTCATTTCATTTATGCGCGAATGTGTTCAGATTGCTTTTCTATTGCATTTGGCAAATGGTGACGATTATCTCGAGAGTGCAAAGTAGCCAAATGAAACTTTTACTGGATGTCCACTTACTTTATCAAATCTCATCTCCACCACACAGGACAAGTTTGCATCTGTTATAGTTTTGGAGAAAATTGTGGTCATTTCATTTATGCGCGAATGTGTTCAGATTGCTTTTCTATTGCATTTGGCACATGGTGACGATTATCTCGAGAGTGCAAAGTAGCCAAATGAAACTTTTACTGGATTTCCACTTACCTTATCAAATCTCATCTCCACCACACAGGACAAGTTTGCATCTGTTATAGTTTTGGAGAAAATTGTGGTCATTTCATTTATGCGCGAATGTGTTCAGATTGCTTTTCTATTGCATTTGGCATATGGTGACGATTATCTCGAGAGTGCAAAGTAGTCAAATGAAACTTTTACTGGATTTCCACTTACTTTATCAAATCTCATCACCACACAGGACAAGTTTGCATCTGTTATAGTTTTGGAGAAAATTGTGGTCATTTCATTTATGCGCGAATGTGTTCAGATTGCTTTTCTATTGCATTTGGCACATGGTGACGATTATCTCGAGAGTGCAAAGTAGCCAAATGTAACTTTTACTGCATTTCCACTTAATTTATCAAATCTCATCTCCACCACACAGGACAAGTTTGCATCTGTTATAGTTTTGGAGAAAATTGTGGTCATTTCATTTATGCGCGAATGTGTTCAGATTGCTTTTCTATTGCATTTGGCACATGGTGACGATTATCTCGAGAGTGCAAAGTAGCCAAATGAAACTTTTACTGGATTTCCACTTACTTTATCAAATCTCATCTCCACCACACAGAACAAGTTTGCATCTGTTATAGTTTTGGAGAAAATTGTGGTCATTTCATTTATGCGCGAATGTGTTCAGATTGCTTTTCTATTGCATTTGGCAAATGGTGACGATTATCTCGAGAGTGCAAAGTAGCCAAATGAAACTTTTACTGGATGTCCACTTACTTTATCAAATCTCATCTCCACCACACAGGACAAGTTTGCATCTGTTATAGTTTTGGAGAAAATTGTGGTCATTTCATTTATGCGCGAATGTGTTCAGATTGCTTTTCTATTGCATTTGGCACATGGTGACGATTATCTCGAGAGTGCAAAGTAGCCAAATGAAACTTTTACTGGATTTCCACTTACCTTATCAAATCTCATCTCCACCACACAGGACAAGTTTGCATCTGTTATAGTTTTGGAGAAAATTGTGGTCATTTCATTTATGCGCGAATGTGTTCAGATTGCTTTTCTATTGCATTTGGCATATGGTGACGATTATCTCGAGAGTGCAAAGTAGTCAAATGAAACTTTTACTGGATTTCCACTTACTTTATCAAATCTCATCACCACACAGGACAAGTTTGCATCTGTTATAGTTTTGGAGAAAATTGTGGTCATTTCATTTATGCGCGAATGTGTTCAGATTGCTTTTCTATTGCATTTGGCACATGGTGACGATTATCTCGAGAGTGCAAAGTAGCCAAATGTAACTTTTACTGGATTTCCACTTACTTTATCAAATCTCATCTCCACCACACAGGACAAGTTTGCATCTGTTATAGTTTTGGAGAAAATTGTGGTCATTTCATTTATGCGCGAATGTGTTCAGATTGCTTTTCTATTGCATTTGGCACATGGTGACGATTATCTCGAGAGTGCAAAGTAGCCAAATGAAACTTTTACTGGATTTTTACTTACTTTATCAAATCTCATCTCCACCACACAGGACAAGTTTGCATCTGTTATAGTTTTAGAGAAAATTGTGGTCATTTCATTTATGCGCGAATGTGTTCAGATTGCTTTTCTATTGCATTTGGCACATGGTGACGATTATCTCGAGAGTGCAAAGTAGCCAAATGAAACTTTTACTGGATTTCCACTTACTTTATCAAATCTCATCTCCACCACACAGGACAAGTTTGCATCTGTTATAGTTTTGGAGAAAATTGTGGTCATTTCATTTATGCGCGAATGTGTTCAGATTGCATTTCTATTGCATTTGGCACATGGTGACGATTATCTCGAGAGTGCAAAGTAGCCAAATGAAACTTTTACTGGATGTCCACTTTCTTTATCAAATCTCATCTCCACCACACAGGACAAGTTTGCATCTGTTATAGTTTTGGAGAAAATTGTGGTCATTTCAGTTATGCGCGAATGTGTTTAGATTGCTTTTCTATTGCATTTGGCACATGGTGACGATTATCTCGAGAGTGCAAAGTAGCCAAATGAAACTTTTACTGGATTTCCACTTACTTTATCAAATCTCATCTCCACCACACAGGACAAGTTTGCATCTGTTATAGTTTTGGAGAAAATTGTGGTCATTTCATTTATGCGCGAATGTGTTCAGATTGCTTTTCTATTGCATTTGGCACATGGTGACGATTATCTCGAGAGTGCAAAGTAGCCAAATGAAACTTTTACTGGATTTCCACTTACTTTATCAAATCTCATCTCCACCACACAGGACAAGTTTGCATCTGTTATAGTTTTGGAGAAAATTGTGGTCATTTCATTTATGCGCGAATGTGTTCAGATTGCTTTTCTATTGCATTTGGCACATGGTGACGATTATCTCGAGAGTGCAAAGTAGCCAAATGAAACTTTTACTGGATTTCCACTTACTTTATCAAATCTCATCTCCACCACACAGGACAAGTTTGCATCTGTTATAGTTTTGGAGAAAATTGTGGTCATTTCATTTATGCGCGAATGTGTTCAGATTGCATTTCTATTGCATTTGGCACATGGTGACGATTATCTCGAGAGTGCAAAGTAGCCAAATGAAACTTTTACTGGATGTCCACTTTCTTTATCAAATCTCATCTCCACCACACAGGACAAGTTTGCATCTGTTATAGTTTTGGAGAAAATTGTGGTCATTTCATTTATGCGCGAATGTGTTCAGATTGCTTTTCTATTGCATTTGGCACATGGTGACGATTATCTCGAGAGTGCAAAGTAGCCAAATGAAACTTTTACTGGATTTCCACTTACCTTATCAAATCTCATCTCCACCACACAGGACAAGTTTGCATCTGTTATAGTTTTGGAGAAAATTGTGGTCATTTCATTTATGCGCGAATGTGGTCAGATTGCTTTTCTATTGCATTTGGCAAATGGTGACGATTATCTCGAGAGTGCAAAGTAGCCAAATGAAACTTTTACTGGATGTCCACTTTCTTTATCAAATCTCATCTCCACCACACAGGACAAGTTTGCATCTGTTATAGTTTTGGAGAAAATTGTGGTCATTTCATTTATGCGCGAATGTGTTCAGATTGCTTTTCTATTGCATTTGGCACATGGTGACGATTATCTCTTGAGTGCAAAGTAGCCAAATGAAACTTTTACTGGATTTCCACTTACTTTATCAAATCTCATCTCCACCACACAGGACAAGTTTGCATCTGTTATAGTTTTGGAGAAAATTGTGGTCATTTCATTTATACGCGAATGTGTTCAGATTGCTTTTCTATTGCATTTGGCACATGGTGACGATTATCTCTTGAGTGCAAAGTAGCCAAATGAAACTTTTACTGGATTTCCACTTACTTTATCAAATCTCATCTCCACCACACAGGACAAGTTTGCATCTGTTATAGTTTTGGAGAAAATTGTGGTCATTTCATTTATGCGCGAATGTGTTCAGATTGCTTTTCTATTGCATTTGGCACATGGTGACGATTATCTCGAGAGTGCAAAGTAGCCAAATGAAACTTTTACTGGATTTCCACTTACTTTATCAAATCTCATCTCCACCACACAGGACAAGTTTGCATCTGTTATAGTTTTGGACAAAAATGTGGTCATTTCATTTATGCGCGAATGTGTTCAGATTGCTTTTCTATTGCATTTGGCACATGGTGACGATTATCTCGAGAGTGCAAAGTAGCCAAATTAAACTTTTACTGGATTTCCACTTACTTTATCAAATCTCATCTCCACCACACAGGACAAGTTTGCATCTGTTATAGTTTTGGAGAAAATTGTGGTCATTTCATTTATGCGCGAATGTGTTCAGATTGCTTTTCTATTGCATTTGGCACATGGTGACGATTATCTCGAGAGTGCAAAGTAGCCAAATGAAACGTTTACTGGATTTCCACTTACTTTATCAAATCTCATCTCCACCACACAGGAAAAGTTTGCATCTGTTATAGTTTTGGAGAAAATTGTGGTCATTTCATTTATGCGCGAATGTGTTCAGATTGCTTTTCTATTGCATTTGGCACATGGTGACGATTATCTCGAGAGTGCAAAGTAGCCAAATGAAACTTTTACTGGATTTCCACTTACTTTATCAAATCTCATCTCCACCACACAGGACAAGTTTGCATCTCTTATAGTTTTGGAGAAAATTGTGGTCATTTCATTTATGCGCGAATGTGTTCAGATTGCATTTCTATTGCATTTGGCACATGGTGACGATTATCTCGAGAGTGCAAAGTAGCCAAATGAAACTTTTACTGGATGTCCACTTTCTTTATCAAATCTCATCTCCACCACACAGGACAAGTTTGCATCTGTTATAGTTTTGGAGAAAATTGTGGTCATTTCATTTATGCGCGAATGTGTTCAGATTGCTTTTCTATTGCATTTGGAAAATGGTGCCGATTATCTCGAGAGTGCAAAGTAGCCAAATGAAACTTTTACTGGATTTCCACTTACCTTATCAAATCTCATCTCCACCACACAGGACAAGTTTGCATCTGTTATAGTTTTGGAGAAAATTGTGGTCATTTCATTTATGCGCGAATGTGGTCAGATTGCTTTTCTATTGCATTTGGCAAATGGTGACGATTATCTCGAGAGTGCAAAGTAGCCAAATGAAACTTTTACTGGATGTCCACTTACTTTATTAAATCTCATCACCACACAGGACAAGTTTGCATCTGTTATAGTTTTGGAGAAAATTGTGGTCATTTCATTTATGCGCGAATGTGTTCAGATTGCTTTTCTATTGCATTTGGCACATGGTGACGATTATCTCTTGAGTGCAAAGTAGCCAAATGAAACTTTTACTGGATTTCCACTTACTTTATCAAATCTCATCTCCACCACACAGGACAAGTTTGCATCTGTTATAGTTTTGGAGAAAATTGTGGTCATTTCATTTATACGCGAATGTGTTCAGATTGCTTTTCTATTGCATTTGGCACATGGTGACGATTATCTCTTGAGTGCAAAGTAGCCAAATGAAACTTTTACTGGATTTCCACTTACTTTATCAAATCTCATCTCCACCACACAGGACAAGTTTGCATCTGTTATAGTTTTGGAGAAAATTGTGGTCATTTCATTTATGCGCGAATGTGTTCAGATTGCTTTTCTATTGCATTTGGCACATGGTGACGATTATCTCGCGAGTGCAAAGTAGCCAAATGAAACTTTTACTGGATTTCCACTTACTTTATCAAATCTCATCTCCACCACACAGGACAAGTTTGCATCTGTTATAGTTTTGGACAAAAATGTGGTCATTTCATTTATGCGCGAATGTGTTCAGATTGCTTTTCTATTGCATTTGGCACATGGTGACGATTATCTCGAGAGTGCAAAGTAGCCAAATTAAACTTTTACTGGATTTCCACTTACTTTATCAAATCTCATCTCCACCACACAGGACAAGTTTGCATCTGTTATAGTTTTGGAGAAAATTGTGGTCATTTCATTTATGCGCGAATGTGTTCAGATTGCTTTTCTATTGCATTTGGCACATGGTGACGATTATCTCGAGAGTGCAAAGTAGCCAAATGAAACGTTTACTGGATTTCCACTTACTTTATCAAATCTCATCTCCACCACACAGGAAAAGTTTGCATCTTTTATAGTTTTGGAGAAAATTGTGGTCATTTCATTTATGCGCGAATGTGTTCAGATTGCTTTTCTATTGCATTTGGCACATGGTGACGATTATCTCGAGAGTGCAAAGTAGCCAAATGAAACTTTTACTGGATTTCCACTTACTTTATCAAATCTCATCTCCACCACACAGGACAAGTTTGCATCTGTTATAGTTTTAGAGAAAATTGTGGTCATTTCAGTTATGCGCGAATGTGTTCAAATTGCTTTTATATTGCATTTGGCACATGGTGACGATTATCTCGAGAGTGCAAAGTAGCCAAATGAAACTTTTACTGGATTTCCACTTACTTTATCAAATCTCATCTCCACCACACAGGACAAGTTTGCATGTTATAGTTTTGGAGAAAATTGTGGTCATTTCATTTATGCGCGAATGTGTTCAGATTGCTTTTCTATTGCATTTGGCACATGGTGACGATTATCTCGAGAGTGCAAAGTAGCCAAATGAAACTTTTACTGGATGTCCACTTTCTTTATCAAATCTCATCTCCACCACACAGGACAAGTTTGCATCTGTTATAGTTTTGGAGAAAATTGTGGTCATTTCATGTATGCGCGAATGTGTTCAGATTGCTTTTCTATTGCATTTGGCACATGGTGACGATTATCTCGAGAGTGCAAAGTAGCCAAATGAAACTTTTACTGGATTTCCACTTACCTTATCAAATCTCATCTCCACCACACAGGACAAGTTTGCATCTGTTATAGTTTTGGAGAAAATTGTGGTCATTTCATTTATGCGCGAATGTGTTCAGATTGCTTTTCTATTGCATTTGGCACATGGTGACGATTATCTCTTGAGTGCAAAGTAGCCAAATGAAACTTTTACTGGATTTCCACTTTATCAAATCTCATCTCCACCACACAGGACAAGTTTGCATCTGTTATAGTTTTGGAGAAAATTGTGGTCATTTAATTTATGCGCGAATGTGTTCAGATTGCTTTTCTATTGCATTTGGCACATGGTGACGATTATCTCGAGAGTGCAAAGTAGCTAAATGAAACGTTTACTGGATTTCCACTTACTTTATCAAATCTCATCTCCACCACACAGGAAAAGTTTGCATCTGTTATAGTTTTGGAGAAAATTGTGGTCATTTCATTTATGCGCGAATGTGTTCAGATTGCTTTTCTATTGCATTTGGCACATGGTGACGATTATCTCGAGAGTGCAAAGTAGCCAAATGAAACTTTTACTGGATTTCCACTTACTTTATCAAATCTCATCTCCACCACACAGGACAAGTTTGCATGTTATAGTTTTGGAGAAAATTGTGGTCATTTCATTTATGCGCGAATGTGTTCAGATTGCTTTTATATTGCATTTGGCACATGGTGACGATTATCTCGAGAGTGCAAAGTAGCCAAATGAAACTTTTACTGGATTTCCACTTACTTTATCAAATCTCATCTCCACCACACAGAACAAGTTTGCATCTGTTATAGTTTTGGAGAAAATTGTGGTCATTTCATTTATGCGCGAATGTGTTCAGATTGCTTTTATATTGCATTTGCCACATGGTGACGATTATCTCGAGAGTGCAAAGTAGCCAAATGAAACTTTTACTGGATTTCCACTTACCTTATTAAATCTCATCTCCACCACACAGGACAAGTTTGCATCTGTTATAGTTTTGGAGAAAATTGTGGTCATTTCATTTATGCGCGAATGTGGTCAGATTGCTTTTCTATTGCATTTGGCAAATTGTGACGATTATCTCGAGAGTGCAAAGTAGCCAAATGAAACTTTTACTGGATTTCCAGTTACTTTATCAAATCTCATCTCCACCACACAGGACAAGTTTGCATCTGTTATAGTTTTGGACAAAAATGTGGTCATTTCATTTATGCGCGAATGTGTTCAGATTGCTTTTCTATTGCATTTGGCACATGGTGACGATTATCTCGAGAGTGCAAAGTAGCCAAATGAAACTTTTACTGGATTTCCACTTACTTTATCAAATCTCATCTCCACCACACAGGACAAGTTTGCATCTGTTATAGTTTTGGAGAAAATTGTGGTCATTTCATTTATGCGCGAATGTGGTCAGATTGCTTTTCTATTGCATTTGGCAAATGGTGACGATTATCTCGAGAGTGCAAAGTAGCCAAATGAAACTTTTACTGTATGTCCACTTACTTTATTAAATCTTATCACCACACAGGACAAGTTTGCATCTGTTATAGTTTTGGAGAAAATTGTGGTCATTTCATTTATGCGCGAATGTGTTCAGATTGCTTTTCTATTGCATTTGGCACATGGTGACGATTATCTCGAGAGTGCAAAGTAGCCAAATGAAACTTTTACTGGATTTCCACTTACTTTATCAAATCTCATCTCCACCACACAGGACAAGTTTGCATCTGTTATAGTTTTGGAGAAAATTGTGGTCATTTCATTTATGCGCGAATGTGTTCAGATTGCTTTTCTATTGCATTTGGCACATGGTGACGATTATCTCGAGAGTGCAAAGTAGCCAAATGAAACGTTTACTGGATTTCCACTTACTTTATCAAATCTCATCCCCACCACACAGGAAAAGTTTGCATCTGTTATAGTTTTGGAGAAAATTGTGGTCATTTCATTTATGCGCGAATGTGTTAAGATTGCTTTTCTATTGCATTTGGCACATGGTGACGATTATCTCGAGAGTGCAAAGTAGCCAAATGAAACTTTTACTGGATTTCCACTTACTTTATCAAATCTCATCTCCACCACACAGGACAAGTTTGCATCTGTTATAGTTTTAGAGAAAATTGTGGTCATTTCAGTTATGCGCGAATGTGTTCAAATTGCTTTTATATTGCATTTGGCACATGGTGACGATTATCTCGAGAGTGCAAAGTAGCCAAATGAAACTTTTACTGGATTTCCACTTACTTTATCAAATCTCATCTCCACCACACAGGACAAGTTTGCATGTTATAGTTTTGGAGAAAATTGTGGTCATTTCATTTATGCGCGAATGTGTTCAGATTGCTTTTCTATTGCATTTGGCACATGGTGACGATTATCTCGAGAGTGCAAAGTAGCCAAATGAAACTTTTACTGGATGTCCACTTTCTTTATCAAATCTCATCTCCACCACACAGGACAAGTTTGCATGTTATAGTTTTGGAGAAAATTGTGGTCATTTCATTTATGCGCGAATGTGTTCAGATTGCTTTTCTATTGCATTTGGCACATGGTGACGATTATCTCGAGAGTGCAAAGTAGCCAAATGAAACTTTTACTGGATGTCCACTTACTTTATTAAATCTCATCACCACACAGGACAAGTTTGCATCTGTTATAGTTTTGGAGAAAATTGTGGTCATTTCATTTATGCGCGAATGTGTTCAGATTGCTTTTCTATTGCATTTGGCACATGGTGACGATTATCTCTTGAGTGCAAAGTAGCCAAATGAAACTTTTACTGGATTTCCACTTACTTTATCAAATCTCATCTCCACCACACAGGACAAGTTTGCATCTGTTATAGTTTTGGAGAAAATTGTGGTCATTTCATTTATGCGCGAATGTGTTCAGATTGCTTTTCTATTGCATTTGGCACATGGTGACGATTATCTCGAGAGTGCAAAGTAGCCAAATGAAACTTTTACTGGATTTCCACTTACTTTATCAAATCTCATCTCCACCACACAGGACAAGTTTGCATCTGTTATAGTTTTGGACAAAAATGTGGTCATTTCATTTATGCGCGAATGTGTTCAGATTGCTTTTCTATTGCATTTGGCACATGGTGACGATTATCTCGAGAGTGCAAAGTAGCCAAATGAAACTTTTACTGGATTTCCACTTACTTTATCAAATCTCATCTCCACCACACAGGACAAGTTTGCATCTGTTATAGTTTTAGAGAAAATTGTGGTCATTTCAGTTATGCGCGAATGTGTTCAAATTGCTTTTATATTGCATTTGGCACATGGTAACGATTATCGCGAGAGTGCAAAGTAGCCAAATGAAACTTTTACTGGATTTCCACTTACTTTATCAAATCTCATCTCCACCACACAGGACAAGTTTGCATGTTATAGTTTTGGAGAAAATTGTGGTCATTTCATTTATGCGCGAATGTGTTCAGATTGCTTTTATATTGCATTTGGCACATGGTGACGATTATCTCGAGAGTGCAAAGTAGCCAAATGAAACTTTTACTGGATTTCCACTTACTTTATCAAATCTCATCTCCACCACACAGAACAAGTTTGCATCTGTTATAGTTTTGGAGAAAATTGTGGTCATTTCATTTATGCGCGAATGTGTTCAGATTGCTTTTCTATTGCATTTGGCACATGGTGACGATTATCTCGAGAGTGCAAAGTAGCCAAATGAAACTTTTACTGGATGTCCACTTTCTTTATCAAATCTCATCTCCACCACACAGGACAAGTTTGCATGTTATAGTTTTGGAGAAAATTGTGGTCATTTCATTTATGCGCGAATGTGTTCAGATTGCTTTTCTATTGCATTTGGCACATGGTGACGATTATCTCGAGAGTGCAAAGTAGCCAAATGAAACTTTTACTGGATGTCCACTTACTTTATTAAATCTCATCACCACACAGGACAAGTTTGCATCTGTTATAGTTTTGGAGAAAATTGTGGTCATTTCATTTATGCGCGAATGTGTTCAGATTGCTTTTCTATTGCATTTGGCACATGGTGACGATTATCTCTTGAGTGCAAAGTAGCCAAATGAAACTTTTACTGGATTTCCACTTACTTTATCAAATCTCATCTCCACCACACAGGACAAGTTTGCATCTGTTATAGTTTTGGAGAAAATTGTGGTCATTTCATTTATGCGCGAATGTGTTCAGATTGCTTTTCTATTGCATTTGGCACATGGTGACGATTATCTCGAGAGTGCAAAGTAGCCAAATGAAACTTTTACTGGATTTCCACTTACTTTATCAAATCTCATCTCCACCACACAGGACAAGTTTGCATCTGTTATAGTTTTGGACAAAAATGTGGTCATTTCATTTATGCGCGAATGTGTTCAGATTGCTTTTCTATTGCATTTGGCACATGGTGACGATTATCTCGAGAGTGCAAAGTAGCCAAATGAAACTTTTACTGGATTTCCACTTACTTTATCAAATCTCATCTCCACCACACAGGACAAGTTTGCATCTGTTATAGTTTTAGAGAAAATTGTGGTCATTTCAGTTATGCGCGAATGTGTTCAAATTGCTTTTATATTGCATTTGGCACATGGTGACGATTATCGCGAGAGTGCAAAGTAGCCAAATGAAACTTTTACTGGATTTCCACTTACTTTATCAAATCTCATCTCCACCACACAGGACAAGTTTGCATGTTATAGTTTTGGAGAAAATTGTGGTCATTTCATTTATGCGCGAATGTGTTCAGATTGCTTTTATATTGCATTTGGCACATGGTGACGATTATCTCGAGAGTGCAAAGTAGCCAAATGAAACTTTTACTGGATTTCCACTTACTTTATCAAATCTCATCTCCACCACACAGAACAAGTTTGCATCTGTTATAGTTTTGGAGAAAATTGTGGTCATTTCATTTATGCGCGAATGTGTTCAGATTGCTTTTATATTGCATTTGCCACATGGTGACGATTATCTCGAAAGTGCAAAGTAGCCAAATGAAACTTTTACTGGATTTCCACTTACCTTATTAAATCTCATCTCCACCACACAGGACAAGTTTGCGTCTGTTATAGTTTTGGAGAAAATTGTGGTCATTTCATTTATGCGCGAATGTGGTCAGATTGCTTTTCTATTGCATTTGGCAAATTGGGACGATTATCTCGAGAGTGCAAAGTAGCCAAATGAAACTTTTACTGGATTTCCAGTTACTTTATCAAATCTCATCTCCACCACACAGGACAAGTTTGCATCTGTTATAGTTTTGGACAAAAATGTGGTCATTTCATTTATGCGCGAATGTGTTCAGATTGCTTTTCTATTGCATTTGGCACATGGTGACGATTATCTCGAGAGTGCAAAGTAGCCAAATGAAACTTTTACTGGATTTCCACTTACTTTATCAAATCTCATCTCCACCACACAGGAAAAGTTTGCATCTGTTATAGTTTTGGAGAAAATTGTGGTCATTTCATTTATGCGCGAATGTGTTCAGATTGCTTTTCTATTGCATTTGGCACATGGTGACGATTATCTCGAGAGTGCAAAGTAGCCAAATGAAACTTTTACTGGATTTCCACTTACTTTATCAAATCTCATCTCCACCACACAGGACAAGTTTGCATCTGTTATAGTTTTGGAGAAAATTGTGGTCATTTCATTTATGCGCGAATGTGTTCAGATTGCTTTTCTATTGCATTTGGAAAATGGTGACGATTATCTCGAGAGTGCAAAGTAGCCAAATGAAACTTTTACTGGATTTCCACTTACTTTATCAAATCTCATCACCACACAGGACAAGTTTGCATCTGTTATAGTTTTGGAGAAAATTGTGGTCATTTCAGTTATGCGCGAATGTGTTCAGATTGCTTTTCTATTGCATTTGGCACATGGTGACGATTATCTTGAGAGTGCAAAGTAGCCAAATGAAACTTTTACTGGATTTCCACTTACTTTATCAAATCTCATCTCCACCACACAGGACAAGTTTGCATCTGTTATAGTTTTGGAGAAAATTGTGGTCATTTCATTTATGCGCGAATGTGTTCAGATTGCTTTTCTATTGCATTTGGCACATGGTGACGATTATCTCGAGAGTGCAAAGTAGCCAAATGAAACTTTTACTGGATTTCCACTTACTTTATCAAATCTCATCTCCACCACACAGGACAAGTTTGCATCTGTTATAGTTTTGGAGAAAATTGTGGTCATTTCATTTATACGCGAATGTGTTCAGATTGCTTTTCTATTGCATTTGGCACATGGTGACGATTATCTCTTGAGTGCAAAGTAGCCAAATGAAACTTTTACTGGATTTCCACTTACTTTATCAAATCTCATCTCCACCACACAGGACAAGTTTGCATCTGTTATAGTTTTGGAGAAAATTGTGGTCATTTCATTTATGCGCGAATGTGTTCAGATTGATTTTCTATTGCATTTGGCACATGGTGACGATTATCTCGAGAGTGCAAAGTAGCCAAATGAAACTTTTACTGGATTTTCACTTACTTTATCAAATCTCATCTCCACCACACAGGACAAGTTTGCATCTGTTATAGTTTTGGACAAAAATGTGGTCATTTCATTTATGCGCGAATGTGTTCAGATTGCTTTTCTATTGCATTTGGCACATGGTGACGATTATCTCGAGAGTGCAAAGTAGCCAAATGAAACTTTTACTGGATTTCCACTTACTTTATCAAATCTCATCTCCACCACACAGGACAAGTTTGCATCTGTTATAGTTTTTGAGAAAATTGTGGTCATTTCATTTATGCGCGAATGTGTTCAGATTGCTTTTCTATTGCATTTGGCACATGGTGACGATTATCTTGAGAGTGCAAAGTAGCCAAATGAAACTTTTACTGGATTTCCACTTACTTTATCAAATCTCATCTCCACCACACAGGAAAAGTTTGCATCTGTTATAGTTTTGGAGAAAATTGTGGTCATTTCATTTATGCGCGAATGTGTTCAGATTGCTTTTATATTGCATTTGCCACATGGTGACGATTATCTCGAGAGTGCAAAGTAGCCAAATGAAACTTTTACTGGATTTCCACTTACCTTATTAAATCTCATCTCCACCACACAGGACAAGTTTGCATCTGTTATAGTTTTGGAGAAAATTGTGGTCATTTCATTTATGCGCGAATGTGGTCAGATTGCTTTTCTATTGCATTTGGCAAATTGTGACGATTATCTCGAGAGTGCAAAGTAGCCAAATGAAACTTTTACTGGATTTCCAGTTACTTTATCAAATCTCATCTCCACCACACAGGACAAGTTTGCATCTGTTATAGTTTTGGAGAAAATTGTGGTCATTTCATTTATGCGCGAATGTGTTCAGATTGCTTTTCTATTGCATTTGGCACATGGTGACGATTATCTCGAGAGTGCAAAGTAGCCAAATGAAACTTTTACTGGATTTCCACTTACTTTATCAAATCTCATCTCCACCACACAGGACAAGTTTGCATCTGTTATAGTTTTGGAGAAAATTGTGGTCATTTCATTTATGCGCGAATGTGTTCAGATTGCTTTTCTATTGCATTTGGCACATGGTGACGATTATCTCGAGAGTGCAAAGTAGCCAAATGAAACTTTTACTGGATTTCCACTTACTTTATCAAATCTCATCTCCACCACACAGGACAAGTTTGCATCTGTTATAGTTTTAGAGAAAATTGTGGTCATTTCAGTTATGCGCGAATGTGTTCAAATTGCTTTTATATTGCATTTGGCACATGGTGACGATTATCTCGAGAGTGCAAAGTAGCCAAATGAAAATTTTACTGGATTTCCACTTACTTTATCAAATCTCATCTCCACCACACAGGACAAGTTTGCATCTGTTATAGTTTTGGAGAAAATTGTGGTCATTTCATTTATGCGCGAATGTGTTCAGATTGCTTTTATATTGCATTTGGCACATGGTGACGATTATCTCGAGAGTGCAAAGTAGCCAAATGAAACTTTTACTGGATTTCCACTTACTTTATCAAATCTCATCTCCACCACACAGAACAAGTTTGCATCTGTTATAGTTTTGGAGAAAATTGTGGTCATTTAATTTATGCGCGAATGTGTTCAGATTGCTTTTATATTGCATTTGGCACATGGTGACGATTATCTCGAGAGTGCAAAGTAGCCAAATGAAACTTTTACTGGATTTCCACTTACCTTATTAAATCTCATCTCCACCACACAGGACAAGTTTGCATCTGTTATAGTTTTGGAGAAAATTGTGGTCATTTCATTTATGCGCGAATGTGTTCAGATTGCTTTTCTATTGCATTTGGCACATGGTGACGATTATCTCGAGAGTGCAAAGTAGCCAAATGAAACTTTTACTGGATTTCCACTTACTTTATCAAATCTCATCTCCACCACACAGGACAAGTTTGCATCTGTTATAGTTTTGGAGAAAATTGTGGTCATTTCAGTTATGCGCGAATGTGTTCAAATTGCTTTTATATTGCATTTGGCACATGGTGACGATTATCTCGAGAGTGCAAAGTAGCCAAATGAAACTTTTACTGGATTTCCACTTACTTTATCAAATCTCATCTCCACCAGACAGGAAAAGTTTGCATCTGTTATAGTTTTGGAGAAAATTGTGGTCATTTCATTTATGCGCGAATGTGTTCAGATTGCTTTTCTATTGCATTTGGCACATGGTGACGATTATCTCGAGAGTGCAAAGTAGCCAAATGAAACTTTTACTGGATTTCCACTTTATCAAATCTCATCTCCACCACACAGGACAAGTTTGCATCTGTTATAGTTTTGGAGAAAATTGTGGTCATTTCATTTATGCGCGAATGTGTTCAGATTGCATTTCTATTGCATTTGGCACATGGTGACGATTATCTCGAGAGTGCAAAGTAGCCAAATGAAACTTTTACTGGATTTCCACTTACTTTATCAAATCTCATCTCCACCACACAGGACAAGTTTGCATCTGTTATAGTTTTGGAGAAAATTGTGGTCATTTCATTTATGCGCGAATGTGTTCAGATTGCTTTTCTATTGCATTTGGCACATGGTGACGATTATCTCGAGAGTGCAAAGTAGCCAAATGAAACTTTTACTGGATTTCCGCTTACCTTATCAAATCTCATCTCCACCACACAGGACAAGTTTGCATCTGTTATAGTTTTGGAGAAAATTGTGGTCATTTCATTTATGCGCGAATGTGTTCAGATTGCTTTTCTATTGCATTTGGCACATGGTGACGATTATCTCGAGAGTGCAAAGTAGCCAAATGAAACTTTTACTGGATGTCCACTTTCTTTATCAAATCTCATCTCCACCACACAGGACAAGTTTGCATCTGTTATAGTTTTGGAGAAAATTGTGGTCATTTCATTTATGCGCGAATGTGTTCAGATTGCTTTTCTATTGCATTTGGCACATGGTGACGATTATCTCGAGAGTGCAAAGTAGCCAAATGAAACTTTTACTGGATTTCCACTTACCTTATCAAATCTCATCTCCACCACACAGGACAAGTTTGCATCTGTTATAGTTTTGGAGAAAATTGTGGTCATTTCATTTATGCGCGAATGTGTTCAGATTGCTTTTCTATTGCATTTGGCACATGGTGACGATTATCTCGAGAGTGCAAAGTAGCCAAATGAAACTTTTACTGGATTTCCACTTACTTTATCAAATCTCATCTCCACCACACAGGACAAGTTTGCATCTGTTATAGTTTTGGAGAAAATTGTGGTCATTTCATTTATGCGCGAATGTGTTCAGATTGCATTTCTATTGCATTTGGCACATGGTGACGATTATCTCGAGAGTGCAAAGTAGCCAAATGAAACTTTTACTGGATTTCCACTTACTTTATCAAATCTCATCTCCACCACACAGGACAAGTTTGCATCTGTTATAGTATTGGAGAAAATTGTGGTCATTTCATTTATGCGCGAATGTGTTCAGATTGCTTTTCTATTGCATTTGGCACATGGTGACGATTATCTCGAGAGTGCAAAGTAGCCAAATGAAACTTTTACTGGATGTCCACTTTCTTTATCAAATCTCATCTCCACCACACAGGACAAGTTTGCATCTGTTATAGTTTTGGAGAAAATTGTGGTCATTTCATTTATGCGCGAATGTGTTCAGATTGCTTTTCTATTGCATTTGGCACATGGTGACGATTATCTCGAGAGTGCAAAGTAGCCAAATGAAACTTTTACTGGATTTCCCCTTACCTTATCAAATCTCATCTCCACCACACAGGACAAGTTTGCATCTGTTATAGTTTTGGAGAAAATTGTGGTCATTTCATTTATGCGCGAATGTGTTCAGATTGCTTTTCTATTGCATTTGGCACATGGTGACGATTATCTCGAGAGTGCAAAGTAGCCAAATGAAACTTTTACTGGATTTCCACTTACTTTATCAAATCTCATCTTCACCACACAGGACAAGTTTGCATCTGTTATAGTTTTGGAGAAAATTGTGGTCATTTCATTTATGCGCGAATGTGTTCAGATTGCTTTTCTATTGCATTTGGCACATGGTGACGATTATCTCGAGAGTGCAAAGTAGCCAAATGAAACTTTTACTGGATTTCCACTTACTTTATCAAATCTCATCTCCACCACACAGGACAAGTTTGCATCTGTTATAGTTTTGGAGAAAATTGTGGTCATTTCATTTATGCGCGAATGTGTTCAGATTGCTTTTCTATTGCATTTGGAAAATGGTGACGATTATCTCGAGAGTGCAAAGTAGCCAAATGAAACTTTTACTGGATTTCCACTTACTTTATCAAATCTCATCACCACACAGGACAAGTTTGCATCTGTTATAGTTTTGGAGAA